>NC_083355.1:118202918-118502918 GCF_030254825.1 Meriones unguiculatus | reverse complement strand
TTTCTCTACATCCTCACCAGCATGTGCTGTCACTTGAGTTTTTGATCTCAGCCATTCTGATGGGTGTAAGAGATGGAATCTCAGATTCATTTTGTTCGCATTTCTCTGATGATTAATAACACTGAGCACTTCTTTTAGAGCATCTGGGTCATTTGGGAGACCTCTTTTGAGAATTCTGTTTGGGTCTGAGCCACATTTTATTTATTTATTTTCTTTATTAATTATACTTTATTCACTTTGTATTCTCCCCCTCGTGGTTCCCTCCCTCCTCCTGTCCCAATCCCTCCCTTCCTCCAAACTCTGCATGCATGCCCCTCCCCAAGTCCACTGATGAGGGAGGACTTCTTTTCCTTCCTTCTGATCCTAGTCAATTAGGTCTCATCAGGAGTGGCTGCATTGTCTTCTTCTGAGGCCTGGTAATGCTGCTTCCCCTTCAGGGGGAGGTAATTAAAGAGCAGGCCAATCAGTTCATGTCAGATACAGTCCCTGTTCCTATTACAATGGAACCCACTTGGATACTGAACTGCCATGGGCTACAACTGTGCAGGGGTCCTAGGTTATCTCCATGAATGGTCCTTGGTTGGAATATCAGTCTCAGGAAAGAGCCCTGTGCTCAGATTTTTGGGTTCTGTTGCTCTCCTTGTGGAGTTCCTGTCCTCTCCAGATCTTACTGTTTCCCACTTCTTTCCTAAGATTCCCTGCACTCTGCCCAAAGGTTGCCCATAAGTCTCAGCATCTACATTGATAGTCTGCAGGGCAAAGCTTTTCAGAGGTCCTCTGTGTCAGGCTCCTGACTTGTTCTCTCTTTTGTCCTTCTTCTGATGTCCATCCTCTTTGCCTTTCTGGATAGGAATTGCTGCACCATATTTAAAATTGGATTATTTGGTTTGTTTGTGTTTAATTTTGGGAGTTCTTTATGCATTTTTTGATATTGGACCTGTGTCAGATGTTGGGTTGGTGAAGATCTTTTCCTAATCTGCAGGCTGTCATTTTGTTCTGTTGGCTGTGTTTTTTGCATTACAAAATCTTCTCCATTTCAAGCGATCATATTTATTAATTGTTGATCTTAGAGCCTGTGCTGTTGGTGTTCTGTTCAGAAAGTTGTCTCCTATGCTAATGAGTTCAAGTTTTTTCCCACTTTCTCTCCTAATAGATTTAGTGCATCTGATTTCATGTCAAGGTCCTTGATCCACCTGGACTTGCTTTTTTGTACAGGGTGATACTCCTGGATCTATTTGCATTTTTCTACATGGAGACATCTAGTTGGATGAGCACCATTTATTGAAGAGGCTATCATTTTTTCCATTGTATAGTTTTAGTTTCATGTCAAAAATTAAGTGCCCATAGATATGTGGATTTTTACTTCTGGGATAGTGTCTCTCTTCCTTTTAGTTATTTTGGCTAAGGCTTTGTCTATCTTGTTGATTTTACAAAGAACCAACTCCTGGTTGCATTGATTGTTTTCTCTCAGAGCAGCAACATGAATGTTCCTATTTTCTAATCCATCCTGGTAGCCTGAACATTTTTTATTGTGAAATAACTCAATACTAAGTGTTATTTTAGAAAGAGCATACTAAGTTCTCTATTTTGTTGCTTGTGGTGTTTTCATAGAACTTTATACCAATTGTTCTGGAATTGTTCTCTCATTCCATGTGACAACGAGTGTATTTATTCTCTTCAGGTTAAACATTTCATTACTCAATATTCTCTTTAGAGCCGGATCACATGTCACTTTAGCCATTTTTGTTTTGGAAAGTTGTTCTTTTTCCTGAAACTTTGACCTAGTTTTGCTATATATAATTGTCTAGGTGGACAGCTGTGTCTTTAAGAATTTGGAGTGATTTTCTCCAAGAATCAACTCTTGGTTTTATTGTGTCTTTGTATTGCTGTCTTTGTTTCTAAGGTATTGATTTCAGCCCTGAGTTTATTTCCTGCCATCCACTCCTCTTTGGTGTGTCCCATGTGTTTGAATATGTTTTGCCTTCATTTTCGTTGAATTCTAGAAAGTTTTTAATGTCTTTATTTCTCCCCTGATCTTTGTTTAGAGTTCTTCATTTTCCATGAGTTTGTATGTTTTCTGTTGTTTCTGCTGTTGTTGAGTTCCAGCTTTAAACCATGATGGTCTGACAGATACAAGGGATTATTTCAGTCTTTTTCTGTATGTTTAGACTTGCTTTGTAGCCAAGTATGTAGTCAGTTTTGGAGAATGTTCCATTAGGTGCTGAGAAGAGTATATATTATTCTTTTGTGTTTGGGTGAAATGATCTGTAGATATTTGTTAGGGCCATTTGATTCATCACATCCTTTAGTATCATTATTTCTTCCTTTAGTTTCTGTCTTGATGACCTGTCCATTGGTGAGAGGGGAGTGCTGAAGTCTACTGCTATTAATGTGTGGGGTTCAGTGTGTGACTTAAGCTTTAGTAATGTTCAGAATTGAGATGTCATCTTGGTGTATTTTTTTTATCAGTATGAAGTGTCTTCCGTGTCTTTTGATTAATTTTGGTTGAAAGTCTATTACATTAGATACTAGAATGGCTATTCCAGCTCATGTCATGTGTCTATTTTCTTAGAAAACTTTTTGCCAGCCCTTTACTCTGAGGTAACATCTATATTTATTGCTGAGGTGTGCTTTTTGTATGCAGCATAATTATGGGTCCTGTTTTTCTATCTATTCTATTAGCCTGTGCTTTTTATTGGGGAGGTGCTGCAAATGATTTTGAGAGATATTCATGACCACTAGTTCTTCATTACTGTTATTTTGATGTTGGTGGTGGTAGTGTGTGTGTGTGTGTGTGTGTGTGTGCGTGCGTGTGCGCATGTGTGTATGTGGTATGAGTGTGCTTCCCATTTTTTTGGTTTTGCTGATGTGAGGTTATTTATTTCCATTTTTTTTTTCAGGGCGCAGTTAGCCTCCTTGGGTTGACGTTTTCCTTCTACTATCTTCTGTAAGGTTGGATTTGTAGATAGGTACTGTTTAACTTTGTTTTAGTTGTGGAATATCTTGTTTTTTCCTCTATGACACTTTAAAGTTTTGCTGAGTATAGTAATTGGGGTTGACCTTTGTGGTCTTTTGGTGTCTGTGAGCTGTAAGCCCAGGCCCTTCTGGATTTTAGAGTCTCCGGTGAGAAGGCAGGTGTAGTTTTGATAAGTCTGTCTTTATATGTGACTTGGCCTTTTATCCCTTGCAGCTTTTAATATTCTCTCTTTTTTCTGTACATTTGGTGTTTTGATTATTATGTGGAGGGAGGATTTTTGATTTCTGGCAAAATCTATTTGGTGTTGTATAAAGTTCTTGAACATTTTTATTCATCTCTTTAGAAATCAATCTGGTGCTTTTTCATAAAATCGGAAATAGCTCTACGTCATACCCAGCTACACCACTCTTGAGTATATACCCATAAGCTTTTCCATCACATAACCAGGGCATTTGCTCAACTATGTTCATAGCAGCTTTAATTGTGATAGCCATGATCTGGAATCAACTGAGATGTCCCTCAGCTGAAGAATGGACACATTGTTGTACATTTACACAACGAAATAACCCAGGTATTAAAAACAAGGAAATCCCCATGGCAGTTCAGTGTCCAATTGGGTTACATAGTAATGGGAAGAGGGACTGCCTCTGACATAATCTGACTGGCCTGCTCTTTGATCACCTCCCCCTGGGGGGGAGCAGCCTTACCAGGCCACAGTAGAGGACAATGCAGCCACTTTTGATGTGAACTGATAGACTAAGATCAGAAAGGAGAGGAGAACCTCCCCTATGAGTGGACTTGGGGAGTGGCATGCATGCAGAATGGGGAGGGAGCGTGGGATCGGGAGGGGAGAAGGGAGGGACCTATGGGGGAATACAAAATAAATAAAGTGTAATTAATAAAAAAATTAAAAAAAATAACTGACATTTTAAATAGAAAAAAAAAAAAAAAAACAAGGAAATCGTGAAATTTGCAGGCAAATGGATGGAACTAGAAAAGATCATCCTGAGTGAGGTAACCCAGACCCAGAATGACACACATGATACATACTCACTTCTAAGCAGATCTTAGCCACATAGTACTTCATAAACATACTACATTTCATAGACCCAAAGAAGATAAGTAACAAGGAAGACACAAAGGAGGATGCTTAAATCTCACTCAGAAGGGGAAATAGAATAGTCACATGAGTTATTATCATCATCATCATCATCATCATCATCATCATCATCTTAACCATTCTGCTGCAAGTACTATTAGTCTTGTCCACTGAATTCAGAGAATGTGTTGAGGCAAATGGAGGCTGTGCACAATGATACAGACAATCCACAGCCCATCCAAAGCTAATACAGCATTAGCTCTCCACCTTTGATTTCTGGCCTTAGAGCATAGTCATTGGTCTTCCTGTTTCTGCCACTGAGAAGCTATCTCCCTGAGACTTTGCTAAAGCATGTATATATTGCATTTCTGTTATCCATTCATTAATGTATGAGCACCTAGGCAGATGCATTTACATAAACGTTTGAGGAACTATTATGATTTTCCATTTCCATTTTTTTCCAGACAGTGTAGCTCTGTGGAGCTTTGGCTGTCCTGGATTCACTCTATAGATCAGGGTGGCAAGGGAGGTGAACTGGCTATATCAAAATAAAATAATGAAGTGTTATCATACACACGTAATAAACACATTGTAACACAGATACTGCTAAATCATCCATTTCATCCATGCTTTCTGTAACAATAACCTCTACTGCTTCAAACCAAGAGCTGACGCTATAGCAGGAAGACATGCAAATTGGGACCCAGAGGCTCTGCTCATAAAAGCCAGTCCAGACTGACCCTGTAGCTACAGCAGAGGGGCTCAGTCCTGAGTTCCCCAGTCTTCCCGTTCAGTGATCAGCACTGCACACAGACCTCTCACCATGAAGTTGTGGCTCAACTGGATCTTGTTTTTGACTCTTTTAAAGGGTAATTCATGGGACACAAGAGATGCTGAGTGTGTGAGTGCACAGAGGTAAGAGGGCCAGTGGATGTGTGTGACAGTTTCCTGGCCAAGATTCTCTACTATTGCAGGTATCCCGTGTGAGAGGCAGCTGGTGGAGTCTGGAGGAGGCTTGGTGAAGCCTGGAGTTCTCTGATACTCTCCTGTGCAGCCTCTGGATTCACTTTTGATGATGCCTACATGCACTGGGTGCGCCAGGCTCCAGGGAAGGGGCTGGAGTGGGTTGCTACCAGTAGAAACCAAGCTGACAGTTTCGCCACAGAGTACAGCCTATTTGTGGAGGACCGGTTCACCATCTCCAGAGAGAATTCCCAAAACATCCTCTACCTTCAAATGAACAGCCTGAGAGTTGAGGACACTGCAACTTACTACTGTAGAGGAGAGAGACACAGTGAGGGCACTGCCTGTGAGCCCCCGACACAAACCTCCTTTCAGAGGCGTTCAGCACCAACAGGGGGCGCGCATGGTCAGAAAAAGAGAAAAGGCCTTGCCTCTCCATGTACTAATTTTCCTTAGGAATGTTCTCTGGAGCGTTTATAGTGCTGTATTAATGCAGAAGTCCCTGCCTTGGAAAGTGGCCACTAAACAGAATGGCTGAACTCTGAGAAACTGTAATATGGGTGTAAATATCTATATGGCAAGAGGGAAATCCTGGAGACATGATTTGCTTTAGGAAAACACACACACACACACACACACACACACACAGATAAGTGTTCTTTTTAATTATGTATTACCTTTAGACACATTTCTCTGCAGCCTGTAGTGCAATGCTTTAATACGTAGAACTTTCGCCATACATGACACTTTCAGCTTTCCTTTGATAAATCGTTACTGGCTTGTTCTAAACCAAGAACTTCGGGCTTGGTAAAAGATTATTATAGCAATGTATTTCTCATATTTGAAATTTATTTATGTAATATAAAGCTATTACTTTAAATAAAATGTAAGATTGGGATTTATTTGTACAGTGTGGATCATTAGTGAAAAAATAATTTCCTAACCTTAATTAAAAAAACAGTTTGTATTATATATTATATTAAAATAATTTTATATTTCAGTTTTGTGATGGATTTTTTACACTGACAAAATATAAAACTCTGCCACATTTTTACATAATTCAATTGCCTAGTATTCATTAAAAAAGAATTCCTGGTTCCTTATTAGTTTTAAATTGTGGCATTAGCTAAATGTCCTTAGTTTACAAATTTAAACCAGTTAGTGCTCTTTTTTCTAATTCCTTTTTATTTATTTCTAAAGCAGAATAAAGTTTAATGATTAGTCAGATATTTTTATAGAATCAGACAGTAAGCATTAAGAATAGTATCATGCTTTCCAATAGGCTTTTCTTTGCCAGTTTAAGGCAAATGTTGTGTTTGTGCTTTAAAAACTCCATGAGTTCTTTTTTCCTTTGTACAGAATGGTTCTTAATGTACGATATTAAAACAATGTACTCCTATATTTTAAATGATCATCCAAAAATTTACCTTGTATTGTAAATAATACTTAAAAGCTTGTTTTGTAAGTTAATGTATAGAATAATGAGTTCTTCTCAGTCACTTGAGCTTCCTTTTTTGAGAATTTTCTGTTTAAATATATACTCCAGTTTTAGTTGGGTTATTTGTTCTCTTGATCTTCTGTTTCTGTTTGATTGTTTTTCTTCTTCTTCTTCTTCTTCTTCTTCTTCTTCTTGTTTAGGTATTTTAAGTATTATCCCTTCACTAGGAGAGAAGTTTCTAAAAAACAAACAAACAAACAAACAAAAACAACAACAACAACAAAAAAGAAAACATTTTCTGTGAGGGTAGCCTGCCTGCTACTGAAGGATGATGTCATACAGAAGTTTTTCAGTTTCATTGATTAATTTCACATAAATTAATTAATTTACAGAAGGTCTGTTGTCAGTGGCTATATGAAGCAGGAAGTCAAAGGTATGTGAGCTTTCTGATGGGTAATCCAATATTTTGCAAGGTCTATACTGAGGAATAAATATAAGCATCTCAGAGACTGTGCCCAGAATTGATTCCTCATTCTGACATCCCTTTTTGTGCTTCTGTGTGTCTCATAAATCTGGCATGATACGAAGCCCCCACAGTCTGTGTATTTACCCGTTCTACAGGACCCTTATGAAGATGTATTTCTTCTCCAATGAATTAATGCTTTCATGAATTTCCTGACATGACTCAAATAATTTGAAGAAGTTAAGTATAAAGTGGCAATAAAAAGCCTGTGAGCCTCCAGTGGCAGGCACATAATTTACTCTAGGGAGAAGTTGGGCCTGAGACCAATTTACTGACTAAAGTTAAACTTCCCTTTAGGTCAGTAGGTCTCAGAACTAGGACAAATAAAAATGATTGCCTTTTACTCATAGATAACTGAAAGCTGTTTAATTTAGAAGCAGTTTTAATGGGAAAGACATAAATAATTATCTTGGTATAACCCCTTGGATCCTATTAACCTTAATCCTTGTCAGTCTATATCATAAAAATTATTGTTCTGAGCTTAAAATGGAGTCATACATAACTAATGTGTAGTTAGGACAAGTAATTAATAATTCTATTGTAACTCCCTCCATGTACTGATTTTTAGTGGTAATTCCTTTTATGGCCATTATTCTTTGGACATAGAGGACCTTGTTTTAAGAGTTATTTATTCTGGGTTCAAAGTAATAAAGTTGTTAGAACATACTCCATGCATCCAATTGTAAATATGTATTTGTATTTATGTGTAAATAAAATATACCTGTACATCTGTCTGTTTTGGGTCTATAGGTTATGTGTATGCACATCATATTGACTGTCTGTATGCAAGAGCTCCTTTTTGTTTCGTCCATTGGGCGTATGTTGCGTGTCTATGAGGTTTATAAAAGTCTGTTTGCTTTATCTGCCAAACGTGTATCTGTTTCTACATACTCTTTCTCTATTATGTTGTTTGCACCACATCTCTGGGCTAGCTGTTTTGGAGTAAATCCTGTTCTAGAGTAATACCAGCCTCTGCCTTGGCAATTAAGTCTCTAGAATGGAGAGTTTAAAGTTTCTTGCCAATACAGGTGATTTGGTTTTAAAACCTTTACGGAGAATTAAAAGGCTACATTGACAGAACCAGTGCAGCAAGCATGGTCTAAAAGAGCTATTCAGAGACTGGCGTGTCATTTAAAAAAAAACAACAACAAAAAACAAAACAAAACAAAACAAAAAAAAAAAAACAAAGTGTATCTTTGACCTTTGCAACTAAGTTCCTAGTCTCTTTCTCCTGGCCTCCCCTTTGCATGCAGGCTTCTCTTGTCTGATGCTCAAAACCCCTTGCTTGTTTCACTTGTATGAATGTGTATGTGTGGTTTTTCATCTCTTTCTTTCTAGAGGGCTATAATAAATCAGTGAGCCCTGAGATCCTTTTCAGCCAGCCTGCAATTTAAAGGATATGAGGTTTTTCTTTTCACAACCTTCTGTCTGTTGTGCAAGGCAAGAAACAGCCATAGCAGCTTGCTGAGCTAACTAGACAACCTGCTATTAAGCAATAGAAGCCATTAGCTAAGTGCCTCTCACAGTTCCTGACTAAAGAGGGTTAAATAGTTTAGGTGGAGAGGTGGCAAGCCTTAAGTCTGGATGTCTGGTGTTCAAATCCAAGTTCCTCACTGTGGGCAACTCCTGACAACCCTGGCATCCTAAAATATCTACCAGGAGCCAAAGCTGGCCCTTGGCAGTCTATTCCTTTGCCAGTGAATTCAATATTATCCTCCACTTCTTCTTCTATCAAATTCACAGTACCTCATTTCATGTTTAGCTGTTTAATAGATTTCAGTTGAGATTTTGCAATGTCGTATATATGGATATATTTGCATTTTTTAACCTGCAGCCATCCCTCTTAACCAGTACCGTTTGTTGATGAAACTGTCTTTATTTTCAGTTGTATTTCTGGTATCTTTAGCAAAACAATCAAGTATCCCTAGATGTGTGGATGTTGTGGAATTGATTATTCTATTAATATTGATTAATGCTGGATATTAATATGGTGGCAGTTATTCCCTAACCCACTATTTTCCAAATAAAAGAAAGAAACTTGTTAGACTTTTGATAAACCTTAAAGCACTGGAACTGGGCAGATGTTAAATTTCTAGGCTATTTTGTTATCTATAAGCTATACTTCCCAAATAATTTGCCAATGTGTCATCCTGTCTGGGCTGCTTCTGATCCTTCAGTCTATCCTCATAGCACATAGTCCATTGTGCCCCATGATACTCCTTTCTCCCCTTCCTCTTCTCCAAGATTACAAGCCCAGGCATCTAAGCCCCACCTATCTCACTTCTGCCCAGTCAAGGGCTTCAGAATCCTTATTTACTGATCAGGGATAATTGGGGAACATTCCCGATAGGTACAGGAGATGATTCATCATTCATAACAATGCCTGTGACAGGGTGGTAACCAGATCTCAGGGCAGTGCTGTCAGCATCTGAAAACTCAGTCCACAGGATCCTTCTCCAACATGTAGACTTACATAAATGGTCTTAACTTGACTGTATTGATTAATTGCGTCTGCTTTTCTGGCAATATTATGATTTTTTTCTGTAGCTTAGAGTATAATTCTGTCAGGAATGGTGATATCTTTAGCAGTTCTTATTTTATTTAGGACTGAATTAGCTATCCTGAGGTTTGCTTGTTTGTTTGTTTGTTTGAAGATGATAATTGTCCTTACAATGTCTATGAAATAGTGTGTTAGAATTAATTAGAATTTTGTTGATTCTGCACATTGCTTTTAGTAGGATGGCCGTTTTTACTATATTATTCCTGCTAATACATAAATAAGAGAGATTTTTTCATCTACTGTTAGCCTTTCAATGTATTACTTCAATAACTAGTATTTTTATCATACATATCTTTCACTTGCTTGGTTAGAATTACCTCAAGATATCTTTGAGATACTTGTAAATGGTATTATTTTTTCTCTGAAGTTCTTCCTCAGTACATTTATCATTTTTATAAAGATGGTTGCTGACACTGTGCATTAATTTTGTATCTTGCTACATTGCTGAAAGTGTTTATCAGCTGTAGGGAGTTTTTGATGGCATCTTTAGGGTCACTCGTATATACAATCATACTATCTGCAAATTGAGATATTTTGAATTCCTCCCTTCCCACTTTATCAACTTGTCCTCCTTGGTTGTCTTAATGTTCTAGATAAGACTTCAAGTGCTATATTGAGTAAGTATATGGAGTGGACAACCTTTTTTTGTTTCTAATTTCATTGGAAATACTTTAAATTTTTCCACATTTAGTCTTTTGTTACCTGAGAGCTTGCTGTATATTACATTTATTATATTGAGGTATGCACCTTGTGTCCCTAGTATCTGCAAGACATTTATCCCTACACATCTTGTAGAAAGGACGAAATTGTGTCTAAAGTTCTGTGGGTTGGTGTTCTCCTTCCCCCACTGAAAGCCCCACTTGGCTACAAAAGGTGGACATTTCAGGCTCCATTCTCCTCCCTGCCAGGAGTTTTAGCTATGCTCATCTACATAAACTCTCAGGAACCTCCCTGTCCCAGAGATGCCCACCCAACTATTTTCTTTCTTTCTCCCACTCCTTTTCTTCCCCTCTTCTCACACCTGACACCCACCCTTTTTCCCCTCCCAACCCCACTGGTGGACCCCAGTTTCGTCCACCATCTACTTCAGATGTCTACTGTATTTCCTCTTCTGAGTAAGATTCACACATTCTCCCTTGAGACCTCCTTGCTACATGCTACTAAGGTTCATTGGGTCTATGGATTGAAGCATGGCTATTTTTTACTTTATGGCTAATATCCACTTAAAAGGGAGTACATACCATGTGTGTCTGGTTTATCTCAAGATGGTATTTTCTATTTCCATCTTTTTGCCTTTAAATTTCATAATGTCCTTGTTTATAACAGCTGAGCAGTATTCCATTGTGTAAATGTACCAGTGTGCTCCGTGGTCAGGCCCACGGCTATGACTTCCTTCCCAAGAAGGCCATGGGACCCAGGAACATGCAGGTCCATCTGGGGCACAGCCAGCAGAGCTGAGAAGCAGGCTGTTTCCCTGAGCTACACTGTCAGCCCCAAGGTTCTGCCTGCCTCCTTGAGTTTCTTGTATGCTTTGTGAAAAAACAAAAACAAAAACAAAACAAAACAAACAAACAAACAAACAAACAAAAAACTGCTACAGGGCTTGAGCTGCATAGTGACTCTCCAGGATTTTCCCTTTCTGTGATTGAGACTTTGAATCCTTTGCTCAATGCCTGTTTTGTTTTTCTTTTTCTTAATTATAAAGTACCATTTAATCCATCATATGCATAAGAGGCCTTTGAAACAACTCTAACACCCTTTATGATAAAGGTCCTTTCCATGCATGGTTGTTGGTTGGTGCATGAGTCTCCACAGTCCTCTCTGGGAACAGATTTTTTGGCTTTTTTGATTTCCTTGCAGAGATTCTGCCCATCCAGGTCCTTCTTTACACAAACTTTTCCACAAGACTCCGTGTGCTCTGTGCAGTTTGGCTGTGAGTCCTAGCATGTGTTTTGCTCCCTAGCTGGGTGGGGTCTTTCAGAGGACATCTGTGGTAAGCTCCCTTCCTGTTCCCTTATTTGGACCATGAAGGGGTGTTAAATTTTGTCAGACTCATTTTTTTTCAGTCTAATGACATGATCCTGTGGATTTTGTGTTTCAATTTACTAATAGTGTGGGTTACATGTAATTTCCAAATATAGAATATCCTAGTGTCTCTGGGATGAGACCTACTTGGTCATGATGGATGATCTTTCTGATTTATCCTTGGATTAAGTTTGCAAGTATTTTACTTAGAATTTGCATGCTAAATTCTCCCTTTTTGCCATTTGAAGCCTAGAGTCTTATTTTTAGGTCTCCTTGTCATAGCAGTGTTGGATCCCATTATACATATGGGCAGAGGCAGATCTAGGCAGAGTCTTGTCACATGCAAATCCAGCACTTCATAGAAACTCCTTTCCATATTCTGGCTCTAATGGTCTTTCCAACTTTTTTTTATGTTGTGATTTTTTTTAATTTTTCATCAATTACACCTTATTCATTCTGCATCCCCCCATAAGCCCCTCCCTCCTCCCCTCCCAATCCCACCCTCCCTCTTCCCTCTGCTTGCATGCCATTCCCCAAGTCCACTGATAGGGGAGGTTCTCCTCTCCTTTCTGATCTTAGTCCATCAGTTCATATCAAAAGTGGCTGCATTGTCCTCTACTATGGCCTGGTAAGGCTGCTCCCCCCCAGAGGGAGGTGATCAAAGAGCAGGCCAATCAGATTATGTCAGAGGCAGTCCCTCTTCACATTACTATGTAACCCAATTGGACTCTGAAGTGCCCTGGCCTACATCTGTGCAGGGGTTCTGGGTTATCTCCTTGAATAGTCCTTGGTTGGAGTATGAGTCTCTGGGAAGTTCCCTGTGTTCAAATTTTCTTGTTCTGTTGCTTTCCTTGTGGAGACCCTGTCCTCTCCACCTCTTACTATTTCCCAGTTCTTACCTAAAATTCCAATCACTCTGCCCAACAGTTGCCCATCAGGCTCAGCATCTGCTTTGATAGTCTGAAGGGCAGAGGGTTTCAGAGGCCCTCTGTGGTAGGTTCCTAGGTTGTTTCCTGTTTTCTTCTTCTTCTGATGTCCATCCTCTTTGCCTTTCCAGATGGGGATTGGACATTTTCGTTAGGGTCCTCTCTCTTGCTTTGTTTCTTTAGATGCACAGGTTTTAGTGGGTTTGTCCTATGTTGTATGTCTATATGAGTGAGTATATACTATGTCTGTCTTTTTGCTTCTGGGACAACTCACTCAGGATGATCCTTTCCAGATCCCACCATTTACCTGCAAATTTCATGATTTCCTTATTTTTCATTGCTGAGTAATATTCCATTGTGTAGATGTACCACAATTTCTGCATCCATTCTTCAGTTGAGGGGCATCTGGGTTGTTTCCAGTTTCTGGCTATTACAAATAAAGCTGCTACAAACATGGTTGAGCAAATGTGCTTTTTGTGTACTTGAGCCTCTTTTGGATATATGCCCATTAGTGGTATGGCTGGATCTTGAGGAAGCGCTATTCCTAGTTGTCTGAGAAAGCGCCAGATTGATTTCCAGAGTGGTTGTACAAGTTTACATTCCCACCAGCAGTGCAGAAGGGTTTCCCTTTCTCCACAACCTCTCCAGCATGTGTTGTCACTTGCGTTTTTGATCTTGGCCATTCTCATGGGTGTAAGGTGAAATCTCAGGGTTGTTTTGATTTGCATTTCCCTAATGGCTAGTGAAGTTGAGCATTTCTTTAAGTGCTTCTCTGCCATTCGGTATTCCTCTATAGAGACTTCTCTGTTTAGCTCTGTTCCCCATTTTTTAAGTGGATTACTTGGGTTGCTGCTTTTCAGCTTCTTTAGTTCTTTATATATACTGGATATGAGTCCTCTGTCAGATAAAGGGTTGGTGAAGATTCTTTCCCAATCTGTAGGCGGTAGCTTTGTTTTGATGACGGTGTCTTTTGCTTTACAGAAGCTTTTCAGTTTCATGAGGTCCCATTTATTGATTGTTGCTCTTAGAGCCTGTGCTGTTGGTGTTCTGTTCAGGAAGTTTTCCCCTGTACCAATGAGTTCTAGGGTATTTCCCACTTTTTTTTCAAGCCAATTTAATGTGTCTGGATCTATTTTCATTTTTCTACATGTAGACATCCAGTTGGACCAACACCATTTGTTGAAGATGCTGTCTTTTTTCCATTGTATGGTTTTGGAGTTTTTGTCAAAGGTCAGGTGTCCATAAGTGTGTGGGTTTATTTCTGGGTCCTCTGCTCGGTTCCATTGATCCACCATTCTGTTTCCATGCCAGTACCATGCAGTTTTTAAAACTGTTGCTCTATAGTACAACTTAAGATCAGGGATGGAGATACCTCCGGAAGATCTTTTATTGTAGAGGATTGTTTTAGCAATTCTGGGTTTCTTGTTATTCCATATGAAGTTGAGAATTTTTCTTTCCAGGTCTGTAAAGAATTGTGTTGGTAATTTGATGGGCATTGCATTGAATCTGTAGATTGCTTTTGGTAAGATGGCCATTTTTACTATGTTAATCTTGCCAAGCCATGAGCATGGGAGATCTTTCCATCTTCTCATATCTTCTTCTAATTCTTTCTTCAGAGATTTGAATTTTTTTTTCATACAAGTCTTTGACTTCCTTGGTTAGGGTTACTCCGAGGTACCTTATGTCTTTTGTGGCTATTGTGAAGGGTGTTGTTTTCCTATTTTCTTTCTCAGCCCTTTTGTCTTTTGTATACAGGAGGGCTACTGATTTTTTTGAGTTAATTTTGTATCAGGCCACTTTGCTGAAGGTGTTTATCAGCTGTAGGAGTTCCCTGGTAGAGTTTTTGGGGTCACTCACGTATACTATCATATCATCTGCAAATAGTGATAATTTGATTTCTTCCTTTCCAATTTGTATCCCCATGATCTCCTTCAACTGTCTTATTGCTCTAGCAAGGACTTTCAGAACTATGTTGAAGAGATATGGAGAGAGTGGGCAGCCTTGTCTTGTCCCTGATTTCAGTGGGATTGCTTTAAGTTTCTCTCCGTTCAGTTTGATGTTGGCTATAGGCTTGCTGTATATCGCCTTTACTATGTTTAGATATGTGCCTTGTATCCCTGATCTCTCCAATACTTTGAACATGAATGGATGTTGGATTTTGTCAAATGCTTTTTCAGCATCTAGGGAGATTATCATGTGGTTTTTTTCTTTCAGTTTGTTAATATGGTGGATCACATTGATGGATTTCCATATATTGAACCACCCCTGCATACCTAGGATGAAGCCTACTTGGTCATAGTGGATAATATCTTTGATATGTTCTTGGATTCGGTTTGCGAGTATTTTGTTGAGTATTTTTGCATCAATGTTCATAAGGGAGATTGGCCGGAAATTCTCTTTCTTTGTTGAGTCTTTGTGAGGTTTAGGTACCAAGGTAACTGTGGCTTCATAGAATGAATTTGGTAATATTCCTTCTGTTTCTATTTTGTGGAATAGTTTGAAGAGAATTGGTGTTAGCTCTTCTTTGAAGGTCTGGTAGAATTCTGCGCTGAAGCCATCTGGTCCTGGGCTTTTTTTGGATGGGAGACTTTTGATGACTGCTTCTATTTCTTTGGGGGATATAGGACTATGTAGTTGATTTTCCTGGTCCTGATTCAGCTTTGGTAAGTCAAATCGATCAAGAAAATTGTCCATTTCATTTAGATTTTCAAATTTTGTGGCATATAGACTGTTGAAGTAAGTCCTAATGATTGTTTGGATTTCCTCAGTGTCTGTAGTTATATCCCCCTTTTCATTTCTGATTTTGTTGATTTCGGTGGTGTCTCTCTGCCTTTTAGTTAGCCTGGCTAAGGGTTTGTTGATCTTGTTGATTTTCTCAAAGAACCAGCTCTTGGTTTCATTGATTCTTTGAATTGTTTTATTTGTTTCCAATTGATTTATTTCAGCCCTGAGTTTGATTATTTCCAGCCGTCTACTCCTTCTTGGTGTGTCTGCTTCTTCTTTTTCTAGGGTTTTTAAGTGAGCCATTAGGGTGCTTGAATGGTGATCAGACAAGATACATGGGATTATTTCAATCTTCTTGTATCTGTTGAGGCTTGCTTTGTGACCCACTATATGGTCTATTTTGGAGAAGGTTCCATGAGGTGCTGAGAAGAAGGTAAATTCTTTTGTGTTTGGGTGTAAAGTTCTATAAATATCTGTTAGGTCCATTTGATTCATGACCTCTGTCAGAGACATTGTTTCTTTGTTTAATTTCTGTTTTGTTGACCTGTCCTTTGTTGAGAGTGGGGTGTTGAAGTCTCCCACTATTAATGTGTGGGGATCTATATGTGCTTTAAATTTTATCAATGTTTCTTTCACAATTGTGGGTGCCCTTGTATTTGGGGGATAGATGATCAGGATTGTGATGTCTTCCTGGTGGAATTTTCCCTTGATGAGTATGAGGTGTCCTTCCCCATCTCTTTTGATTAATTTTGGTTGAAAGTCTATTTTATCAGATATAGAATGGCTACTCCTGCTTGCTTCTTGGGATCATTTGCTTGGAAAGTCGTCTTCCAACCCTTTACCCTCAGGTAATGTCTATCTTTGTGTCTTAGGTGTGTTTCTTGTATTCAACAGATTGCTGGGTTTAGTTTACATATCCTTTCTGCTAATCTGTGTCTTTTTATTGGAGAGTTGAGTCCATTGATGTTGAGAGAGATTAATGACCAGTGGCTGTTAGATCTCTTGATTTTGATGTTGGCTGTGGTCATCAGGTTGTGTGCTTGGTTGCTTTTTGTTTTACTGAAGTGAGGTTATTTATTTCCTGTGTTTTCTTGAATGTAGCTAGCTTTCTTGGGTTGTATTTTCCCTTCCAGTGTCTTCTGTAATGCTGGATTCATTTGTAGGTATTGTTGAAATTTGTTTTTGTCATTGAATATCTTGTTTTCTCCATCTATGAGGACTGAGAGTTTTGCGGGGTATAGTAGCCTGGGCTGACATCTGTGTTCCCTTAGGGTCTGCATGATATCCGTCCAGGCCCTTCTGGCTTTCATAGTCTCTGTTGAAAAGTCAGGTGTGATTCTAATGGGTTTGCCATTATATGTTACTTGGCCTTTTTCCCTTGCAGCTTTTAGTATTTTTTCTTCTGTATACTTACTGTTTTGATTATTATGTGGCAGGAGGATTTTCTTTTCTGGTCAAATTTGTTGGGTGTTCTGTAGGCCTCATGTATTCTAATTGGCCTCTCCTTTAGCTTGGGGAAATTTTCTTCAATGATTTTGTTGAAAATATTTTCTGGGCCTTGGAGAAGGGAGTCTTCTTTTTCCTCTATACCTATTATTCTTAGGTTTTGTCTTTTCATATTGTCTTGCATTTCTTGGACAGTCTGTGTCAGGAATTTTTCGGATTTAACATTTTCTTTGACAGATACATCGATTTCTTCCATTGTATCTTCTACACCTGAGATTCTTTCTTCCATCTCTTGTAGTCTGTTGGTTATGCTTACCTCTGTAGTTCCTGTTTTCTTCCCTAGATTCTTCCTTTCCATTATTTCTTCCATTTGTGTTTTCTTTAATTTTTCCAATTCTATCTTCAGGTCTTGAGTTGTTTTGTTTACTTCCTTCACCTGTCTGATTGTACTTTCCTGTTTTTCTTTTAGTTCCTTCAACTCTGTTTCTATCATTTCATTCAGTGTTTTAAGCATTTCCTTTCTAAAGGCCATAAACTGTTTGGCTGCAGCTTCCTCTATTTCTTTATGGATGGCAATATTCTGTTTGAGTTTATCTTCCTCTATGTCTTACGAATCTTATTTGTTTCCTCTGTTATCATCTTCATGAGCATGGGGAAAATAGAGATAATGGACAGAGAATGATAGAACTTGAAACCTTAATAAGAAATTGCTTGTCTTCATCAAATCCCTTCCTTTCTTGGCTAAGGGATCTATGTAGAAGAGGAGGCAGAAAGACTGTGAGAGCTAAGAGGATGCTTTGCAGAAACATCAGGACTGACATACACATGAACTCAAAGGCTCTGAGAGAATGAACAAAGCTTTCACAGGTACAAGAGTTATGAGGCCACAATGCTGAGAAGAAAATTGAGCACAAGGCTCCATCCCTAATACAGAGACTATGTCCAAATGACAACTTCTAAGAAAGAAAAAAAATAGGTTCTTTCAATAGAGTCACAATTGATACACAAACAACATTTAAAGTCAGTTTCCTTGGTCAACAATAAATGGCCAACATCCAACATACACAGTAACATTTTTGGAAATGTTTTCTCTCATAATGCTTTGTTGGAAATTTCTGTTTTGTTTTATTTTTGCCTTTTTTTTTTTTTCAATGCAGTTTATTCAGGAACATTGAACAATCCTCGGACCCCGGGGAAAGCCAGCCCACAGCTTAAATAGCCTCTGGGTAGCCAACCCAGGCGTGCCACGGGGGCAATGCAGATAGGTCCACATACATGGAAGCAAGCCAGATCCTCGGCCTTAGCCAAATGTGGAGTTGTTCGTGACAGAGAGCATGTTTGTTTCTTAGTTTTTGATTTATTGGTTTGCTTTATTACCTTACCCGACTTTTGATTATGTATTATTCATTCTGCTAATGTATTCTCTTGGGTTTTGTTTGAGTGTGTGTCTTGTGTTTTAGTTCTTTTGTATGCTTTTATTTTGTATTTTTTAAGGTTTCTTTTATTTTTTTATATTTATTTATTTTATATTTTTACTATTAATTACACTTTATTCATTTTGTATCCCCCCATTAGTCCCTCCCTCCTCCCCTTCTGATCTCACCCTTCCTCCCCCTTCTTCACGAATGCCCCTTCCCAAGTCCACTTATAGGGGAGGTCCTCTTCTCCTTCCTTCTGATCTTAGTCTATCAGATCACATCAAGAATGGCTGCTTTGTCATCTTCTGTGGCCTGGTAAGGCTGTTCCCTTCTCAGGGGGAGGTGATCAAAGAGTAGGCCAATCAGATTATGTCAGAGGCAGTCCCTCTTCCCATTACTATGTAACCCAGTTGGACACTGAACTGTCATGTGCTACATCTGTGCAGGAGTTCTAGGTTATATCCATGAATAGTCCTTGGTTGGAGTATGAGTCTCTTGGAAGTTCACTGTGTTCAAATTTTCTAGTTCTGTTGCTCTCCTTGTGTGGTTCCCGTCCTCTCCAGCACTTATTATTTCCCACTTCTTACATAAGATTCTATGCACTTTGCCCAACAGTTGGCCATAAGTCTGACCGTCTGCTTTGATAGTAGGCAGGGATTTCAGAGGCGCTCTGTGGCAGGTTCCTAGGTTGTTTCCTGTTTTCTTCTTTTTCTGATGTCCAACCTCTTTGCCTTTCAGGATGGGGATTGAGTGTTTTAGTCAGGGTCCTCTCTCTTGCTTAGTTTCCTTAGATGTACAGTTTTTAGTACGTTTATCCTATGTTATGTCTATATGAGTGAGTATATACCATGTGTGTCTTTCTGCTTCTGGGACAGCTCACTCAGGATGATCCTTTCCAGGTCCCACCATTTACCTGCAAATTTCATGATTTCCTTATTTTTCATTGCTGATTAAAACTCCATTGTGTAGATGTACCACAATTTCTGCATCCACTCTTCAGTTGAGGGGCATCTGGACTGTTTCGATGTTGGGAGCCACGTGAGCGTTACGCCGGCAGAAACGCACGCGACCACAGGAATCCTTCCGCAGCAAAAACCTTTATTAGTCACGCGATGAAAAGAGGAGAGAGAGAGCCCCGATGTGGCACTGTTTATATAAGCCGGGGTCGCACCTGAGTGACGTGTGAATACCCTGACTGGCTGCTTACTTTTACCCCGCCTGATGACTTAGGCCCATTATGCTTAGCGGCCTTGTGACGTGTCAATACCCTGATTGGCTGCTCACTCTTACCTGCGTGCCTACGCAATTCTTAGCGTGCTTACGCAATCTTTAGCGTGTTTACGCAATCTACGCATGCGCCCTGGAGGTTTATAGTTTTGAGGGCGAGATGTCAGCGCCACCTAGTGTCATCTGAGTCTCGGCTCTCCACATTTCTAGATTCTTGCTATTACAAATAAAGCTGCTACAAACATGGTTGAGCAAATGTCCTTATTGTGTACTTGAGCCTCTTTTGGATATATGTCTAGGAGTGGAATGGCTGGATATTGAGGAAGCACTATTCCTAGTTGTCTGAGAAAGAGCCAAATTGATTTCTAGAGTGGTTGTACTAGTTTACATTCCAACCAGCAGTGGAGAAGGGTTCCCCTTTCTCCACAACCTCTCCAGCATGTGTTGTCACTTGAGTTTTTCATCTTGGCCATTCTAATGGGTGTAAGGTGAAATCTCAGGGTCGTTTTCATTTGCATTTCCCTAATGGCTAATGAGGTTGAGCATTTCTTTAAGTGTTTCTCTGCCATTTGATAGTCCTCTACAGAGAATTCTCTGTTTACTTCTGTTCCCCATTTTTTAATTGGATTACTTGGTTTGCTGTTTTTCAGCTTCTTTAGTTCTTTATATATACTGGATAGTAGTCCTCTGTCAGATAGAGGATTGGTGAAGATTCTTTCCCAATCTGTAGGCAGTCGTTTTGTTTTGAGGACTGTGTCCTTTGCTATACATAAGCTTTTCAGCTTCATGAGGTCCCATTTATTGATTGTTGCTCTTAGAGCCTGTGCTGTTGATGTTCTGTTCAGGAAGTTGTGTCCTGTATCAATGAGTTCTAGGGTATTCCCTACATTTTTTTTTTCTAATCCATTTAATGTGTCTGGTTTTATGTTGAGGTCTTTGATCCACTTGGACTTTAGTTTTGTGCAGGGTGATAAGTATAGATCTATTTTCATTTTTCTACATGTGGACATCCAGTTGTACCAGCACCATTTGTTGAAGATGCTGTCTTTTCTGCATTGTATGGTTTTGGCATCTTTGTCAAAGATCAGGTTTCCATAAGTGTGTGGGTTTATTTCTGGGTCCTCGGTTCAGTTCCATTGATCCACCATTCTGTTTCTATGCCAGTACCATGCAGTTTTTATTACTGTTGCTCTATAATACAGCTTAAGATCAGGGATGGAGATACCTCCAGAGGAACTTTTATTGTAGAGGATTTTTTTTAACAATTCTGGGTTTCTTGTTATTCTATATGAAATTGAGAATTTTTCTTTCTAGGTCTGTAAAGAATTGTGTTGGTAATTTGATGGGAATTGCATTGAATCTGTAGATTGTTTTGGTAAGATGGCCATTTTCACTATGTTAATCCTGCCAAGACATGACCATGGGAGATTTTTCCATGTTCTGATATCTTCTTCTAATTCTTTCTTAGTGCTATGAACTTTCCTGTTAGCACTGCTTTCATTGTGTCCCACAAGTTTGGGTATGCTGTGTCTTCATTTTCTTTGAGTTCTAGGAAGACTTTAATTTCTTTCTTTATTTCTTTCCTGACCCAGATGTCATTTAGTAGCAAGTTTTCAGTTTCCATGTGTGTGTAGGCTTTTTGCTATTTCTGTTGTTGTTGAGGTCCAGCTTTATTCCATGGTAATCAGACAGGATACAAGGGATTATTTCCATCTTCTTGTATCTGTTGAGGCTCGCTTTGTGACCAACTATGTGGTCTATTTTGGAGAAGGTTCCCTGAGGTGCTGAGAAGAAGGTAAATTCTTTTGTGTTTGAGTGTAAGGTTCTGTAAATGTCTGTCAGATCCATTTCATTCATGACCTCTGTTAGAGACATTTTTTCTTTGTTTAATTTCTGTCTTATTGATCTGTCCTTTGTTGAGAATGGGGTGTTGAAGCCTCCCACTATAAATGTGTGGGGATCGATATGTGGTGTAAGTTTTATCAATGTCTCTTTTACAAATGTGGGTGCCCTTTTATTTGGGGCATAGATGTTCAGGATTGTGATGTCTTCTTGTTGGAATTTTCTCTTGATGAGTATGAAGTGTCCTTCCCCAACTCTTTTGATTAATTTTGGTTGAAACTCTATTTTATCAGATATTAGAATGGCTACTCCTGCTTGCTTCTTGGGTTCATTTGCTTGGAAAGCCGTCTTCCAACCCTTTACCGTCAGGTAATGTCTATCTTTGTGACTTAGGTGTGTTTCTTGTATGCAACAGATTGATGGGTTTTGTTTTCGCATCCATTCTGTTAGTCTGTGTCTTTTTATTGGAGAATTGAGTCCATTGATTTTGAGAGAGATTAACGTCCAGTGGCTGTTAGATCCTTTGATTTTGGCTGTGGTCATCAGGTTGTGTGCTTGGTTCCTTTTTGTTTTACTGTAGTGTGGTTAATTATTTCCTGTGTTTTCTTGAATGTAGCTAGTTTTCCTGGGTTGTATTTTCCCTTCTAGTGTCTTCTGTAATGCTGGATTTGTTTGTAGGTATTGTTGAAATTTATTTTTGTCATTGAATATCTTGTTTTCTCCATCTATAAAGACTGAGAATTTTGCTGAGTATAGTGGCTTGGGCTGACATCTGTGTTCTCTTAGGGTCTGCATGATATCTGTCCAGGCCCTTCTGGCTTTCATAGTCTCTGTTGAAAAGTCATGTGTGATTTTAATGGGTTTGCCATTATATGTTACTTGGCCTTTTTCCCTTGCAGATTTAAGTATTTTTTCTTTGTTCTGTATACTTACTGTTTTGATTATTATGTGGCAGGAGGATTTTCTTTTCTGGTCTAATTTATTGGGTGTTCTGTAGGCCTCTTGTATTCTTATTGGTCTCTCCTTTAGCTTGGGGAAATTTTCTTCCATGATTTTGTTGAAAATATTTTCTGGTCCTTGGAGGAGGGAATCTTCTTTTTCCTCTATACCTATTATTCTTAGGTTTTGTCTTTTTATGTTGTCTTGAATTTCTTGGACGGACTGTGTCAGGAATTTTTTTTATATTTAACATTTTCTTTGACAGATACATCTATTTCTTCCATTGTATATTCCACGCCTGAGATTCTTTCTTCCATCTCTTGTAGTCTATTGGTTATGCTAACCCCTGTGGTTCCTGTTTTCTTCCCTAAGTTCTTTCTTTCCACAATTTCCTCCATTTGTGTTTTCTTTAAGCTTTCCAATTCTGGTCTTGAGCCATTTTATTGATTTCCTTCACCTGTCTGACTGTATTTTCCTGTATTTCCATCAATTCCTTCAGCTGTTTGTTTGAACATTCCTCTGTTTCTTTTATTTCATTCAGTGATTTAAGCATTTCCTCTCTATAGGCCACAAACTGTTTGGCTGCAACTTCCTCTATTTCTTTATGGATGACCATAAACTGTTTGTTTTTATCTTCCTCTATTTCTTTACGCATTTTATTTGTTTCCTCTGTTATCAAAACAACATTGAGATTTCAACTTATACTACTCAGGTTGTGCAAAATCAATTAAAAAATGTCAGCTCATGGGACAAGGATATAGAGTCAGAGCAACATTCATCCATTTCAGGTGGAGTGAAAACTTGTTCAGTCACTTTGGAAATCAATATATAGATTCCCCAGGAAGCTGCAAATAAATCTTCCTTAAGATCTTGTTTAGTCATACGTCTGAAGAATCGTGCATCTTATAACAGGACACTTACTCAAACATGAGCATTGCTGTTCTATTCCTAATACCAAGAAACTGGAAACAGCCTAGATGTTCCTCAGTGGATGAATGGATAAAAAAATGTAGTAGATGAATGGATAAAGATAATATCACTCAACTCTTTAAAAGTGAAGTCATGAAACTTAAAGGTAAATTGATGGATCTAGGGAAAAAATATCATCTTGAGTAAGGAAACCTAGACCCCAAAAGACAAATGAGGAGGCTGGCTGTTAAAGCTTAGGTTAGCAGGCTACAGTCCATATAGCTGCAGAGTTTAGTGAGATTGGAAGCAGAACCAATCTCACTAAAAAAAAATTAAAAGGAAAATTCAGAGTTGTGGATGGGGAGTGCATTTGAACAGGAGGAGAAAGTAGAGAGTGAGGATGGAACAAGAAATGATGGCACATATTTAGAGAGGGAAAGTAAAACTAAGGGACAATTGAGGATTCACATGGAACCCTAATAATGGAAAAGCTGCTTAAACTACATACATATGTGGATGAATGTCTTGTGTGGATGTAGCAGCTGTTAATAAAGAGCTGATTGACTAATCAGCTGAGCAGAAGAACAGGAAGTGGAAGATGGGACTTCCTGGTAGGGAGAGAAGAAAGAGATAAGCCCTTCCTCCAGGAGACAGGAAGGAAGACAGTTATGTTGTGGATGCTGGGAGTACAGCTGGACATGTGATTGGGTGAGGCAAGGTGAGCAAGTTAACTTAGGTGAGATAGTTGAGAGTCTGCTCAGCTAAGGCCCATGTTTTGATGTTTTAAAAGATCTTGGAATCTTTATTTTGATGGTTTAAAGGCCACCTTGGATCTTAGGGTTTTTTTCTTCACCAGGAGACACAGCCCATCATCTAGGTCCATACGTGAAGCCAATCTAAATACAGTCAGTATATAACAGGGGAGATATAGACCCAACAGGACATCTCTCATATCCAAAATGAGGCCTCTAGATCTGATGATAGGTTATTTCTAATCAATTAGTTGGCCAAAGAAGTCACATGCAACCTCCTTAATAACACAGCCTATTGCTAACAGTATTGCTTGCTCTCCACAACCTGACAGTAAGACCCTATTACTCAAGACAATACCTACACAGCTGATCGCACATGATTAAGGTGAGCTGGTGCCTACCTAGAGCCTTCACCAGTACCGAATGGTATTCATGGAACTAGAAGGCACCATGCATGCTGCTAGAGCAGAAAAGCAAATGCCAACCCACATATAGCCTCTGTGATACACAATCGTGACTTGCCTGCAACATGAGGTAGTGCAGTACTACCTAGTGCAGCACTAGGTAGTAGTTAGCTTGTGGCAAGAACAAAGCAATATCTGATCAGTGCTAAGGATCCCTCCACAAGACAGCATCTAGGACACTGCACCTATGGGCCAGGACCTGAAAATAGACGGGGAACAGTGTTTTGCTCAGATAACATTAGTGAAACACTCTCCCTCATTAGATGGGTATCAATACAGAGACCCATGACCAGACAATTTGCAGAGATCTAGAGGCCTTGGAATAGTCATTCCTAAATGGGAGCCCCGCAAAAGAGGCAGAAAGGGTGTAAGAGAAAGAAGGATTGGAGACCACCAGGGAAACAAGGCTTTTTAAGAAAGCAAAGGAAACAAGCATCTGAGCAAACTGACAGAATACAGAATGGAGCAGTTTTACAGTTACACTTCTGGCATGGTATAAGGTCATGCATTTACAAGTGATTATAAAAATGTCAAGGAAATACAAGCTCCTGTCAAAATCTAGAAAAAATGATTAGAACATACATCATTGGAAACAGATACATCTATAGATATAACTTTTAATATATATTTTACATGTGTCAATATCCCTAGACACCATGCCAATTCAAACTAAAACCACTTTGAGATACTAACTCACCCCAGTAAGAATGGTTGCTATCAGCAAATCTGACTGCTGTTAGGGATAGCCTTGAGGGAAAGCAACCCTTATTCACAGGTGGTAAAAATAAATACAACTATTATAGAAATCAGTTTGGAGATTTCTCAGAAAAATAAATCTATGACTAACATATGAACCTGCTGTCTATCTCTTTTGTAAGCTTCTGATGCAGTGACTTGCTTAGACTAACCTGAAGTACAGTGCAGATGTCCACCTATGGCCTTTAGTGACAGGAATTTTTAGGAAGAGTTGGCAGGGTGCATTCACGGGGCAGTTCCTCTCCTGTTTATTATGAGTTTAGTTACTTTCCAGTGTTGTAACATAATCTGAATGTTTCCTTTGGCTTGCTTTCATTGTTTATCCAGTCTTATAAATGAAGAGTGATAGGAGTTGCAGAAACATGGCGTTATGTTCTCATTTCCTCAAGGATCTTAAATTGAACTGAGGTGAATATTTGTTCTGTAATTTTTGATTGTTGGATCTTGTCACTTTTTAGTTCAGGTACAGGAAAGTGGGATGAGAGTCCTCACAAATTACTTTCTCTTAGAGATTAGGAAATTGATACGTTTTCAGGGTATCTCATTCCTAAGAAATTACACTGAAAGGACCATAAAATCCATGTACATTTTTTTTTTCAGTAAACACATGCTCAGCCCAGCCTAATACATATCTGAAGAAAGTATTACTGAGGGAGAAGGTCAGAGTGCATGCAAGTTTGTATCAAATTGCCTTCATCAATGTCTATGAAAAGAAAGCCACTCTGCTGACCCTAACATCTATTTGGAGTGCTAGAGGTCAGGGAGTCAACACAGACTAAGGTCAGCATCTGTGACCTTACCTGGATGAGCACAATTCAGCAGCCAGACTCTGGCTTTGCAAATTGGAAACAGAGCCCCAGACAAGCCCCCTGCTGCAGGAGGAATGCAGGTCAGCAGGTGGCGCTCACGGCACACACAGGCCTCCCTGAAGGCAGGTGCAGAGAGATCACTCAAGAGTTTCCTGACTCCAGCAGGATTTCCTCCTCTCACTGAATCAGATGTAACCCAGTTAACCAAACAAAATCCTCAGAGACCTTCCCCTAATGGGCTGTTTTCCCTGAAAGAGCCAAGGCAGATGTGACTGCAGATCACAATTGTTGTGCTCTTGAA
The DNA here is from genome assembly GCF_030254825.1 of Meriones unguiculatus. NCBI lineage: Eukaryota > Metazoa > Chordata > Mammalia > Rodentia > Muridae > Meriones > Meriones unguiculatus. The sequence goes on along the minus strand of NC_083355.1, from coordinate 118,476,820 downwards.
CCTAAGTTCCTCTCCTGGGAATGTCACAAAAATAGACATGACACAATCCACAGGATAGTTTTGTCACCACAAACACAGTTGTTCTCAGAGCGGAATACATTTTTCAATTACAAAATTAGGAAACAGCAGTCTTTCTCTTGAGGAGGTTTATAGATATTTCAACTGTTTTAATCTTGAAACTTAATTCACAACCACTTTGGAAATCCTGCATCCTCAGGTAGTCTGGAGACTGGGGGGACATTGTAACATGACCCTAGATTTAGGCTGAATATTCCTTGCCAAACTGTTGTGATCATACACATAGTAGCTTTGCTTCTAAGGCTGTCAACTCAAACACATCCCACAAAAAAGACATCCTAACATACATATAAACATATATGTGTAAATTATAATACTTATATGGGTTTGTAATCTGTATGTGTATACTCATAGGTTTTCTAAGTGATTTTATTATTGATAAAATATATTTATAAAATCTTTTTTAATTAGCTGTAAGGCTCTAGTTTGGGTTATAACCTTAAACAAATTGATCCATGTATGCATTTGATATAATTTTGCCTTGTGTCAAATCTCCAAAATCTAAAAACATTTTATTAATTTCTTTGAAGCAGGTAAGGTGAGCAGAAAGGTACACTATGCAGCAAAGATCAGAAAAAAATTCTTATTTTTTATCACAAAGATATTTTAATGCTGTCATTGCGGCAAACCCCTTCATTTCATGTCTGCCATATTCACTAGTAACTGCTCTCTTTAAAGCTTTCACTCTGAAGTCTTCATTTAGCAGGATGACACACAAGTGAAGTTTTCTCAGCTCATGAGATGAAAACCAGCCTTGATCCTGCAGCTCTGGCAGAGGAGCCCAGACCAGGATTTTCAGGTGTGCCCATTCAATGATGAGCACTGAACAGAGACCACAGGTTCATGGAATTTGGACTCAGCTGAGATTTTTCTGTTGCTCTCTTTTTGGAAAAAAAAAAAAGATAATAATTGTGAGAGAGGACATGAGTGAATGGGAAGTTGGACACCTGTGACAGTTTCCTGATCAGAATTCTTTGTGTTTGTAGGTGTCCAGTGTGAGGTGCAGCTGGTGGAGTCTGGGGGTCATTTAGTGATGTCTGCAGGGTCCACAAGACTCTTCTGGATCTACATCAGGCAGATTTGACAAGCACTAGATTAAGAAATCGCAAAAGAGGTGTCTGGAGTGAGCCCAGAGGACTGCTAATTCCAAGAGTGGGTGCTAAGAGATTCTGTGATGGGCTGACCCACCATATACAGCAATGATTCCAGAACACTGTGTATCTGCAAGGAGAAATCTGAGAACTGAGGACACTGCTGCCCACTTCTGTGCTAAACACACAGTGTAAGCCCAGAACCAATCTTCCCACTATGTGCTCAGAGAACTACAGGGTGAGGTCAGCATTCACAGAGGTTTCCACAAGAGAAAGGTTTACCCAAGGTAAACATGCCTTTCTCTCTTGCAGGTCCCTGTCTTCAGTCACAGACACCATTCTGACAAAGCCTTTGCCGCCTCTGCAGAAAAAATAATTTCTTGTTTTTCTCTTGTCCCCTCAGTGAATTTTCATTCTACACTGCATTTTCATCTACATCAGACATTCTCTTTTGCACTCTAGAGCTCTTCAATGTTTCCTTGCCCAACCAACATCCTATAAGGGGTATTGATCTTCCAGTGTGTCACCGAGTTACCAAGGATCATAACTTCCTGTTTCAGACATGTGACCCAGGACAGAACTGAGTTTGTTTCTGTCCTGTTAACCTTGCAGAACCAACTCATACTTCATGGACTGTTACATTCATGGATACTCTGTGACATGCCTGTCCAAGCCACTGCTACGATGAACAATACTGTAGTGAGTGTGGGTGTTCACACACCTCTAGAAAACAGATTTCTCGTACTTGTCGGAGCACATAACAGTGAGACCGTTTCTTACAGTAAAGCTGTAGTGAACAGTTTACAGTCTTCTATTAGGCTTGCATTAAGGGTTGCACTAGTTTTCATTCCTACAAACAGTGAGTGAGGGTTCCGTGTCATCCACAACCTCACCAGCCCCTCTTTCCATCAGTCCTTGGGTGATATGCATATAAAATGTGCAATGACATTTCAGCAGGGTTCTACTCCCAGGATTGTGATGATATGTGATTATAACAACTTCTCATACCCCTGTAGAAGTCTTCTGCATTTCTCTGACAGTTGTATACTCATTTGGTCTTTGGTCCTACCACATCAATTGATAAATTAATGAACAATGAAATTGCCCACAGTCTTAAGACATTTTCTGAGCAGTTTCCTTCTTTTAGACAACTCTAGCTTGTGGCTATTGACAAAATCCAAATAGTACACTACCGTTTGGATGTCCGAAGGTGATACAGACATTTTAAACATATTATTTTTCTAAACATCTAAACAATGTATTTCTTTCCAGTTCTGATCATTTAGAATTTTAATAGTAATTTGTAGTTCTATTTTACTAGTTCTATTCTACTTTACTTGTTTCATCCTCATATTTTATTTCATTTAAATAACAATAGAAATTAGGATTTCTTTATCGATTTATTTTTATAATTAGTATTGCTAATATAATTATTAATTTACTAATATAGTTTATAATTTACTAATGTAATTAGTAAACTAACATTTTTCTTAATTGATTCATTAGTTGTAACTTTTTGGTGACTTTTAAAATGTGTTTTATGTATAATTTCATGTATTCTGCAGTGAAAAATGTGTTTTTATTTTCCAACTGAAATTATATTCATCATTTCTGTGACTGATTTCCTGGCTAGAATACCAATAAATATATTGATTAATGTGGGTTAAATGGGCACATTTATATTATCCCAAATTGTAAAAAGAAAGTTATGCTTTAGTCATTACACCATATTTTCCAGCTTGTAGTCATTACTAGCTGGACAATCCATAATTCCTTATTTGCCTGTAATCAACATGATTTCATCTTTTACCATTAGCCATTACTGTTAGGTTTTGTGTCGCTCCGTACGCAATCAGCTGAGAGTATCTGTGGCTTCAGCTCATCACAGGAGGGACGGAGCTGTTCAGACCCAGGTGTGTGAAATGCAATGCAAGAAAAATTTCAGGAACACTGAACTTACTACATTTGTATTTTCTCAAAATCTTCAATTTCCTGAAAACCACATTAATTATGCATATTAATACCATGGACAGTCTGTGACTAGTCAGGAGAAAGGAAGGCAGAGAGGAGGCATAATAACAACAACAACAACAACAACAACAACAACAACAATAATAATAATAATAATAATAAATCAAGGGAAGCATCCTGAGGAATGCACTGTCTATGGCTTCCTACATGCTAAGGGTTGAGCAAGGTTCAAGTCTGTCAAGAGCTGTGGTGCTCACACAGTGAGAAGACAGCCTGAGCAGCAGCTGCAGAGGAAAGCTGAAGACCAGTTTCCTGTGTGGAAACTATCTCTTCCTGTAGTATTTCTTGCATAAACATCTCTAGTGTCATGTTTTGTGTTATATTTATGGGGAAACAGCAACATGAGTCCTAGGCTTGCCTCAGATTTGCTATAAAGAAGATTATCTTTGATTTCTGATCCTCCTGAGTCACCTGAGTTCTGGCATCATAGGAATACACCATCACAGAAGACAGTTATGTGCTGTGGGGACATGAACCCTTCTGTGGTCCGTTCTTTGAAATCACACTGCTAACTGAGCTATATGTCAGGCTTCTTGTACTGTCTTTATGTCTATCTTATAAAAGAAACAAACAAAAAGTTTGGTCTCCCTTGTGATTTTATTTTTGAGATTATAATGTAATCACACCATTTTCGCTTTTCTTTCTTACCTGCAGATGTCACTCCCTTAGTAGATAATGCTCTCATTCAAATTGATTCCATTTTTCATTCCTTGATGAGCGAGGACAACTATACCCGTCTTTGGATAGAAGCAAAATATGTAGAATAGATTTTAAGCTATTTAGTAAAGTGGTAGTTATAGGTTCTTTTCCAAGATCTATGACTTAAGTAGCCCTGGAGAGTTGGCTAAGTTTCCAGTATCGGGTGTTATTTCCTGCTGATTGAGAAGACTTTAAGTCAAAATGAACATTTCCTATAATCTCCTTGAATAAGTATTCCTAACTTTGTTCCCAATATCTTTACCAGAAATCTGTTTTACAAGACCTTGTGGTTTTATTGTTGGTCCAGTCTTCTAAATAACATTTACATTGAATAATTTTAGATTTACAGAAGTGTAAGAGAAAATGCTCCTCACACACAGTTTCCAAGTTCCCCCTTGTGCACCAGGCTCAGTAAATAAACATGAAGCATATCCTGAATGAATAAGTGTCACTGCCTTTAATATACTCCAGGCTGAATTGGAAATTGCCTGCTCCTATGACATTCTGTCTCTCACCCAAGAAATGCCACAGACACCTGCAAAATACTGTTCTCACTGCCTCAGCGTTCTATGGCACTAGCTGACAGCCCTGCAGAGAGCAAGCCATCAAGCTTCAAGGCCTTGTACTAATCAGTGGCCTCCTGAGAGACCTCTGCCAGATGGTCTGTTACCTGTACACACTGCAGTGTGGATTCATTGGGTGGTCAGACTGTTTCCTGAGTGAGGAACATTGCAAGAACATTTTTATTCTGTTGTGTCAACAGATATCAGTATCATACATTTGAATTCTTGTTGGTTGATAGTGGTTTTCTCCAATGATGTCATCTTTAATTAAAATCTTTATGGTCACTAAAATCTCTGTATGGTCTGTATTTTCAATGTATAAATTATCATCCATCCTGATTACAATAAAAGAAATTCTCATTTGAAAAAATCACGCTTGAATTTTTATATGTTTAACCAATTATTTTGACAAACAGTTGGTATCTGAAGTTTCATGGCATTTCCAGAAACCTTAACCATGGCAAACTTGCATTAAAATAAAACATCTAGCTACTTGTTTCCATTTTGTTTCTTCTTTTCCCTCTTGTCCTACTAACACTTGCTTTAATATAGATTGCTATAATGACTGTTTACAAAGTGATATTAAGTATCAGATTCTACCTTAATTCCTCACAGGCCTTCCTAAATAGTGTGTAGATTACAGAAGTGTGTAAAATATCCTCCTCCTCATATTGGTACTCTTTTCTATAGTAGATACATTTTTAACATTTTGTTTATTCCTGTAGGTGAGAGAGAGAGACAGAGAGACAGAAACAGAGAGAGAGAGAGAGAGAGAGAGAGAGAGAGAGAGAGAGAGAGAGAGAGAGATCTGCTTGATGAGCTTGAATCCATCTCAGATCCCTGGGTCCAGGTTAAGGGCTTATCTTAAAGTTGATTCCTTTTCACCTCTGCTGCTGAAATGTTGTATGCCCCGAATTTTATTATTTGTGTATTGCATTCCAAATGTAACAATATTGACCTCTAGTGTTTTTTCTCCCACCTCACATCTCTCCTTTCTTCCTTCCTTCCTTCCTTCCTTCCTTCCTTCCTTCCTTCCTTCCTTCCTTCCTTATTTCTTAACTTCCTCTCTCTTTTTCGTGAAACTCCTTGTTGAACTACCTTGAGTTCACTTCTTATCATAACAGAAGAGCCAGCGATAATGCTGTGCCGCACTGTCTTTGTGGGTGGGATCTTGCTTACTCTTCTTTGACTGTCCTCTTCCACCACTTCGTTTCTGCCATGTTCAGTCACGCTATGCTGTTCAGCTTGGACTGTGACCCTTAGTTCCTTAGTTTCCTAAATCAAAGCTTCTCCACACCACTGCCCTGCCTCACTTTCTCTTCTGTGCAGACTTTGATGAGCTGAGCTGTAGTTTGATCTGCTTTGTTCTTATTGCTAAAGAGAGAGCCCAACATTGTTCTCTGATGACATCGGAAAGCGAAGCTGGTTTATCTTCAAGGCTGGAAACCGGAGCCAGTTCAAATTTGAATCAGTGCTATAGCAGATAAAACCATTTACCAGATTGTCCTGTCAACATGTCAGTCTCTATGAAAGCAGTGAAGGCTGGACACAAAGCAACCTTATGTCATTCATGATAAATCATGTTAAGTAAGAAGGTAAACACAAGTACGTCCTGTATGTCAACTTCCATAAGTTCTAGAAAGTGCAAACCAAACTTAGGGGCCCCAAGTAAGATCAGGACTGGTAACTGAGATAGTGCATGAAAGAGGCTGATTAGGAAAGAAAGTCAAGGGCAGGTGTGTTGGGAGTGCGGCCATCCTTCTGGGAGGCCTGGGCAGACACATGTGAAGGGCACGTGGAGGTCAGATGCTGGGCTGTACACTGACATTCAGCTTATCACTCCGTTCGAGTGAATAAGTAGGTAAACGTGCAGGAAAAAAGAAACTGAAACAAATAATAATACTAGAAATTCAGACTTCTGGATACACACAGAACTGGACATGAGCCTCTGGAGTTTCTTAGCCGAGCATTGGGATGCAGTGATGTCACGTGGTTTCAACACAGAAAGGGAGCCCTCAACCTCCGGAGTCAGCAGCCTCAGGCAGGATCTGATTCAGGAAGTCCATCGTGGTTGGAGCCCTCTTACAGAAAAGCAGCTCCAGAGCATACCGCATAGCAACGTCCATTGCCTTCTCTAATCCTGGACACGGACAGTTAGGGGGGAATTAACACTAAAATGAATCTTTCATTTGCAAGCATAAATGCTATAGACAATACTGAGTGTTTACCAAGGAAAATATCTTAACATGATATAAAAATTCTAGCCATTATTTTTATTTCCAGAACCTCCCCGCAAGCTAATTTACAAAAAATCCAGGACCTGTCATCTCTAAGCTCGCTCAAGAGAGCTGGCTATATAGCGGGAAGACATGCAAATAAGGCCTCTCTCTTCTTGTGAAAACCAGCACAACACCGACCTTGAATCTCAGGCAAAAGAAATCAGCCCTGAATTCCCAGTCAGTGATCAGCGCTGAACACGGACCCGTCACCATGGATTTGGGGCTGATTTGGGTTTTTCTTGTTGCTCTTCTAAAAGGTAATTTATGGAAAAAGAAGAGATACTGAGTGTGTTAGTGGACACAAGCAAGATGGATAGTGAGCCTGCATGGCAGTTTACTGACAGGATTCCCTCTGTTTGCAGGTGTCCAGTGCGAGGTGCAGCTTGTGGAGTCTGGGGGAGGCGTGGTGCAGCCTGGGGGCTCCCTGAAGCTTTCCTGTGTAACCTCTGGATTCACTTTTAGTGGTTACTGGATGGACTGGGTCCGCCAGGCTCCAGGGAAGGGGCTAGAATGGGTTGGAGAAATTAATCAAAATAGTGATACCATACGCTATGCACCATCCGTGAACAATCGATTCACCATCTCCAGAGACAACGCCAAGAACACTCTGTACCTGCAGATGAGCAAAGTAAAACCTGAGGACACAGCCACTTATTACTGTGCAAGAGACACAGTGAGGGGATTTCAGTGTGGACCCAGACATAAACCTCACTGTGAGGCCGCTCATAACCACCAGGAGGCGAACCGCACACACAGAAAACGTTGGGGCCAGCAAATTATGGAGACAGTTAAATACTACTCTCTCTGTCTGGGCAGCTTGGTTGTTTGCTTGTTTGTTTGTGTTTGCTTCATAGGAATCCTCTAAATGAATACATTAGTGGAACCAATATCCTCAAAACAGTGCATGCTTTTCTTGTATTATTTTTAAAATATGAGGTAGAGTCTCCCATAAACAAAATGACAACTATGAGGACATAACAGACCCTGCCTTGGTCCCTGAGATCACATGATAAGGAAGTTAGTGGACCTTCCTGTGTACTTTCTTTTCATATTCTAGGCAGGGCCTTCATCGGATTTCTTGCATACTGGGTTGTACAGTTTCCATAGGTACATATACTTTCTGTTGTAATTAAAGTGTTCTCATCCAGGGAAAGGAGACTGGAATGGGTTCTTCATGAATTTCAAGTTTATTGAGACACGCAGAGCTGTCTGTAGGCACACACTCTTGAGACTATAAGGCTACAGAGTCAGGCCTGAGTCTTTAAAATAGGGGGTTTACAAAGGCAAAAAATAAAAACAAAAACAAAAACAAAAAACCCTCAAGTTGAGCAATTTCCATTTACCTAGGTGCGATTACTGTTGGCAAGACTGACAGGAAATGAATGTTTTATAAAAATGGGACGTATTTGTTTTACTGTTGTATCATTGTTATTATCATAGAAGGGAGCAGAAGGCCTTGTAGTTACAGAACATGGAGAGTCTGCTATGGTTCCTTGTGTACTAATCAGGCCTAAGGGTCAGGCTGAACTCAATTTTAGCCCAAGGTCAGTTTAGGAATTAGCTAGCATGTCTTGTTTTTTGTTTTTGTTTTTTTTCTCTTCAATCCCTACTTTTCTTGGGCATTCTAGTATATCTGAGCTAGCATTCAGCTTCTATTTCTTGATTATTTCAGTATTGATATTTACAAATGAACATTAGGTTACATAAAACAGCAAGACATAGAAAAACACACACACCTGGTTTACCAGGTATAATTTGACAACTATGAAGTAAGTCCTTGAATCAGATCGCAGCTTCTATATTGCATAGTCCTGTAGATAGGTTTTAAGTTTTTTTGTTTGTTTTTAAGAAAACAATAACAACAAAAAGCCCTGGTAGTTGGGATACTGAAGAAGCCTAGCACAGCCTCTGGTGTGTAAGTGGGAGCCATAATTAGGCATTTGTCCTTTCTTCAAGAGAAAAGGAATGTGACTCCTTTGGAAAGCAGCAAACTAAGTTACTTTGAACCTACCATCCCAGTCCTTTGTTAAGGATCAGGAGCAATATACTCTTTCCTATAACGGCTTCTCAGCTGTGGACAGAATGTTGCTGTCATGGCCCAGGAAGGATGGAATGCTGGTCCAAGCCTGGGAGAGGATTTGGGCTGGATTGTGGGGTGGGGTGGGGTGGGGAGGTTGTTAAAAGCATCTGATCAAACCTGAAAAGACAGGGAGCAGTCAGATTGGCTTGACGGGTTGACAGCAGCCTCCAGGTGGCCAGGACTCTGCACTTTTGTAGGACAATCTAGGGCTCCTATGGTTATGCATCACTTTTGTGATCTTCAGCTGATTCCTGGATGGTGTCTGTCAGCCATGTGGAAATCTGCTGGGACAGATATAGGCAAGGGTAAGAAAGCAAAGGTAAGGAGTTTATGGAAAAAACAAACAAACAAACAAACAAAAAAACTTAAGTTTGAAACTTTCAGGCCTATTACAGTGGAAAGACCAGGGAAAGGAAAAGTCTACCTTCAGGAAGAGCTAGTGTGAGGGGAAACTTAAGCTGTTGACTGAGGTGATGGGCATATCATCTAGAGTCTGTTTGACACATGACAGCTGAATCCAACACACAACTTTCTGAAACTCAAATGATTTTACCAAAATTTACAAAAAGAAGAGATTAAATTTTAGATATGACATGATTATTGAAACTGTAGGAAAACAGTTGAGAAGTGTCTGTAACAGCTGTGGAATAGACTCACCACTTTGAGTGGTCCCCAGAAAATATTCCTGGGTCAAAAGCATGAGCATTCTTCCCTTTGTCCAGAATGGGTGATATGTATCTAGGTTGAACAGAGATGTTTTCAGCATGATGAGAGTGATTTTTATGTCTGTATTTAGAAGCTAAACAAAGGGAATTTAAAAATCTGAGTCTGTGACCATAGTAGCTAGTATTTTACGAAGGCTAAATTAATAGCTTATCAAAACTGATTAGTATTTAAAACTCTGAACTTATAGAGTCTGAATATCACATATCATTTAGATACAGGTAAAGCTGATTACTGAGCTAATTCATTGAAAAGCAAGTTTCTTTGAATAAAGGAATAGTACAAAATAAAATTTTATTGAGTATAGCAGCATGTTAGCTTTAGTTTGTTTTTCACATTGAAACTTGGTTATCTTTTTGATGTGAAGCATGTAAGCAAGATAAACCTCTTTGTGAGTTTTTGCCTTTCTCACCAGGAGACTTAATATCTCTATAGACATATGAAATGGACTGAGCAGGCAGGTGCTGATAAGCTGGAAGAGCTACAGTTAGCCATCAACACTGTCAGAGATCTGAGAATGATAAACTAGAGCGGGAATCATAATCTACATGGTCTTGCTAACAATTAATATGAGAGACTTACATACTACATGGAAGGTTGCCCTAGGTTTCTCCACGGACATCCTGATGGTTTCACTGGGTGCAGAATTCCAAGGGCTGTTCCTGAGCCAGTGTCAGTCCTTGGGCATCACATAGTGCAACATTAACTCTTTGATTCCCATTGCAGGCAGCATCAGCCTTTGCATGCCAGACTCAGAAATTCTGAGGGACTTTCCTGTGGGTGAGAAACTTGTGAGACTGGCCTGCCTTGGTGAGAAGCAGTCAACTTTCTAGTGCACTGTTTCTACACAGACAGGGCAGGGTGATGGGAGAGGCAAGGGGTGGCTTTTCTCAATGATTACCATTTCCTGAATCCAGATGGAGTCATTGTTTTTGGCGGAGATCTTAAGGCTTCTGCTACAACTGCCATTTTGTCCATCATGGGAAGCTTTCTTTGTTCATTTAACATTTTAAGCATTATATTTAGCGTATCTCTAAAGCAATTTGAAGGCCATATATTAATTGCAGCTGATTTGAAATGAATATTAGGTGTTTTTAGTTATTTGTTTTAGTTTTAAATTTGAAAACATATACAGAAGGCTATAGTTGTTAAATTTGAGTCTTCAGACTTTAAATTGAAGATTTAATCAAAAAAACATCCAGTATCCAGAGACATAATGAAGCTAAGTAACAAGGAAGACCCCAGGGAGAATGTTTTGCACCACACCTGCATGCCTGGGGTGAAGCACACTTGATCAAGGTAGAAGATATTTTTTACGTGTTCTTGAATTTGGTTTGTGAGTATTTATTGAGCATTTATTATTATTATTATCATTATTATTATTATTATTATTATTATTAGCTACATTTTATTACCTTTGAATCCCAACTGTATCCTGCTCCCTCATTCCCACCCAATCCCACCCTCCCTCCCTCATCTTCTTCCTGCCCCTTTGCAAGTCCACTGATAGGGGAGGACCACCTCCCCTTTCATCTGATCCTGTTTTATCAGGTATCTTCAGGCCTGGAGGCAAAGTCCTCCTTTGTAACCTGGGAGGGCTGTTCCTCCCTTGGGGGATGGGGAGGTCAAAGAGCTTGCCTTGAGTTCATGTCAGAAATAGTCCCTGTTCCCCTTATTAGGGTACTCACTTGGATACTGAGCTACAATGGGCTATATACAAGCAGGGGTTCTTAGTTATATACATACATGGGCCTTGATTAGAGAAACAGTCTCATATAAGACCCCTGTGCCCTGATATATTTGGTCCTTGTGGAGCTCCTGTCCTCTCCAGGTCATATTCACTCCCCCTTCTTTCATATGTTTCCCTGTGCTCTGCCGGAAGGTTTGACTATGAGTCTCAGTATCTGCTTTGTTACACTGCTAGGTAGAGTCTTTCAGAAGCCATCTATGGTAGGCTTCTGTCCTGTTACTTGTTTTCTCGTACATCCAATGCCCATCCCATTTGTCTTTCTAGGTGAGAATTGATAATCTTATCCCAGGTCCTCTTTCTTATCTTCTTTAGGTGTCTAGATTTCATTATGTTTATCAGATCTTATAGGTCTAAATAAGTGAGCATATACCATGTGTGTCTTTCTCCTTCTGGGATACCTCACTCAGAATGATCTTTTCTAGATCCTACCATTTGCCTGCAGATTTCATGATTTCCTTGTTTTTAATTGCTGAGTAGTATTCCACTGTGTAAAAATACCACAATTTCTGTATCCACTCCTCTGTTGATGGACATCTGGGTTATTTCCAGGTTTTGATTATTACAAATGAAGCCGCTACAAACATGGTTGAGCACATGTCCTTGTTGTGTACTTGGGCATATTTTGGATATATGCTTAGGAGTGGTATAGCTGGATTTTGAGGAAGCGCTATTCCTAATTGCCTGAGAAAGCGCCAGATTGATTTCCAAAGTGGTTGTACCAGTTTACATTCCCACCAGCAATGGAGGAGGGTTCCCCTTTCTCCACAACCTCTCCAGCATGTGCTGTCATTTGAGTTTTTTATTTTAGCTATTTTGATGGGTGTAAGGTGAAATCTCAGGGTCGTTTTAATTTGCATCTCTCTGATTGCTAGGGACTTTGTGCATCTCTGTAAGTGTTTCTCTGCCATTCTATATTCCTCTACAGAGAATTCTCTGTTTAGCTCCGTACCCATTTTTTAATTTGATTGCTTGAATTACTGCTTTTTAACTTCTTTAGTTCTGTATATAATCTGGATATCAGCCCTCTCTCAGATACAGGCATCCATACCATCTGTTCTGTGGATCATGGAAAATGGTGCATAAAAGATTGGAGGAAAGAGAGCAGGGGCTGTTGTAATGTTTTAGCACTGAATGTCAGATTCTGAGGCTACACCCCTCACCAAAGGTCTAATATGCCGGTTAACTTGGATAGAGGAAGATATCCACTTCTTCAGTAGTGTAGCCTCTAATATGTTTCTGTGCTGCAGGAAGGATCATCCCACTCACATTCTTGCTCTTAACAATAATTTACCTAAAGGGGTTATATACAACAACAACAACAAGATGTACACAGAAGAGAACGTCTTAGAAGAATATAGGATTTTGATATAGAAGTTAAATGAGAAAGAAATAACTAAATTTCACTGTACACATACGTGAAACTATCAAGGAATATTTTAAACTGATAGATATTTTAGCAAAACTTTGTCCCTATACCTAACTATCCTTATAGTTAGCTTCTGTTGACCTGGTTTGTAGTTCTCAGGAACTGCTCAGGTCCTGACAGATGCCCAGTGTGTAAAGAAATTTTATTCTCTTTCTCTTCTTTTTTCTTTTCTTTTCTTCCTTTCCTTTTTTCTTTACTTTTACTTTTTATTCTTGTAATATGCTTTGAACTTCTTAGATCTAAGTGATTTTTCTCTCCCCAGACCCACGTGTCTTTTCTCCAAGGTTACCTCACATATCTCCTTCTTACCTGCTGTAAGAAGGTAAGTGTTGGTCAAGAAGGATGGTGTTATGTCAACTTGACACAACCTAGAGTTACTGTATTCTACTTACGGTACCCTCATCATAAGCAGTAATATAACTATGTAAGTTACTGCATATATTATATAATGTATATCTGTCTACATTATACATCAATGTAACTCATACAGTTACAGTACTGCTTATGAGGAGGATACTGACAATCCTGTAGTGCATTTTCTTAAGTAGTAATAAATGGTGGAGGACCAAGCCCATTATAGGTGGTATTGTCCCCATGCTGGTGGTCCAAGGTCCTAAAACAAAACAACCTGAGCAAGCCCTCCATCACCTCTGCATCAGCTCTTGACTCTAGGTTTCTGCCATGCTTGAGTTCCTCTCCTGACTTCCTTCCATGATAAATAGTGATATGAACTTTTGAATCTAATAAATCCTTTCCTCCCCAAGTTGCTTTGGGCATGTTTCCACTTCATAGCAAAAACGATCCAAACTAAGATCCTAGATTCTGAGAAACTGGCCCACAGCATCAACTAAGCAGGCTCATAGCTGCTCACAGAAACTGAAATGACAACTGTGCAGCCTGCATGGGTCTATACTAGGTCCTCTGCACACATGTTCTGGTTCTTTAGCTTGGAGTTTTTGTGGAACACGTAATATTGAAAGTGACTCTGACTCTTTTGTATGCTCTTGGGACCCTTTTTCTGCTGCTGTGTTGCCTTGTCCAGCCTTGATATAAGTGGTTGTGCCTAGCCTTACTGCACCTTGCTATGCTGTATTCACTCGGCATCACTAGGATACCTGATGTTTTCAGAAGAAAAACAAAGGAGCAGTGGGTTTAGAAGACAGGTAAAGGGGTCTTGGAGGAGTGTTTGGAGGGGAGGCTGCAATCAAGATTTATTGTGTGACAGAAACATAAGTAAGTAAAGAAAGAAGACTCTAGCTCTACTCTAGGCTGGCTTGTCCAACTTTTGGTGATGTCCTAGACTCAGGGCCTTGACTGTACCTTTGTTCTGATTACTCCACGTCCATCAACAGAATATGGCTCAAATTTTCAGTAACATCATGAAGTTACTTTTTACTTGGACCATCTGAAAAAAAAAGTAAGAATTCAGTATGTGTGAATTCTATAAGGAAAATATGAATCTTTGAGGTAAATAGAAAAGAGAATCTTGAATAACGAAAGACTAACAGATGCAGAGGAGGGAAGCAAGGTGAATGTTTATAAACCTTTTTGTGTCATTCTCAGGGAGGTTCAGAAAGGTAAGGAAGAAATCCCTGAGGAACAGGTGTCCCAAGGGCCCCAGCCATCCAGTTGTAACTCTGCTCCAATGTCACTGCAGAGCTTAGTTCTCTGAATGAGAATCTCCACGATATTTATTCAACACAGAGTTATCCCAGTCTTAGGACTCTCACCACAGAAGCCATAAAAAAAAAAGGATATGAGTCAAGTTCACAGTGAACAGGCCATGCTTCAGTGGACTTCAGTTCATCAGTAGAAGGAAGCCAGCATGGACAAATTGGGCTGTCATCCAATGATTGGTATAGGGAGTGGCCTCACTACTTTGTTGGAATAAGGATTCAGGAATGGTGATAAGGACACTCTTCACCTGTGAAAACATTTTTGTCACGTGTTCCTTTCATAATGCTCAGACTAGTTAAGCTTTATAAGAAAACTGTATATGCTCTACCTGTCCACTGCTTCAGTCTGTACTAAAGATTTGTCCCTCTGTAGGATATTATGGATACTTATTATTACCTCACTCCATCTTTGAAAATTCCCTTAATTTATAGAATCATTTTATATTTAAAATAAAAAAATGATTATTTTATAATTATCCTTTGACAAAATAAAATAAAAACCTTATTATTGTTGGAACTGCCGTTAAGGTCAAACCTAGCATTAGTGTGAGCCCCTGAGCTCATTGCTAAAATGATGGTTCCCTCCTCTCTGACTGATCTGGCGAAACCCCAGATCTTCTAAAGACTGTCACATAGACTTTAAGGAGATTACATGCCCAGTCCTTTCCTGATAAGAAAACTGTTTAGTGTGCACTTGGGGATTCCTGGAAATACCTACCGGACTAATGAGATGTCTTCATACCTTAGCTTCCAACCAAAGACCTTTTTTCTTATTTGGATTTCTTCCCCCACCTTCCTCTACCCATAGCATAGCTTAGGATACAACACCCCTTTCTATGTTTCAACCAATAAACAATTGTCAGGCAGGAAAAACCTGAGGATCAATATATTGTCAGCCAAATACGGAAACTGTGTGCAACATCATGACCGTGATGGCAGGACCATTGGGATGTAGTCCTGCATCCAGCCCACATTAGTCTCCTGTACTCCTCTGTGGTGTAAATGAAGAGCACACATGTCTGGAACACAGCCCTGACATCTCTGCTGATGACTTCTGCATCAGCCTCAGCATCCAGTTTCCTGCCCTGCTTCACTTCCTCCCCTGACTTCCATTTCTGATAAACAGTGATGCAGAAAATGGAAAACTGTATTGGATGTGTGTCTTCTGTGAGGAGAGCATGCGTTCCCTTGAGGTGTACAAAAGAGAGAGGAGGACATTGGTCATGGATGACTGGCTGATGCTAGAGGCATCAGAGAGTAGAATGTTTCTAAGCTTCTTTCATTCTCAGGGAGGTTCATCAAGGTGAGAAAGGAGTCCCTCAGGCACACATGGCCCACAGGCCCCAACTTCCCCATCCTGCTCTGCTCCAGTGTCACTGCAGAGCTTGGTTCACTAAGTGAGAAGCTCAAAGATGTTGATAATGCACACACATATCACAATTTTGGAACTCTCATCACTGAGCCACAGCAGTGAAGGTGAGACACGTGCAGAGTGAACAGGCCTTTGGTCAGTGGATTTCGTGTTAGCAGTGGAAGGAAGCCAGCTTGCACAAATCAGGTTCTTATCAGATGACCAGTGGATAAAGTGACGTCGCTGCATTGTTGGGATGAGGATTCTGGCCAGAGCATTAGGAACACTCCATCTGTGAGAACCCTTCTGTCACCTGCTGCTCTCGTACAGATGGCAGTTGCCACTCTCTCAGATAAATTATGATTTGAAAAAAAAAACTGTTTAAGAAATATAATATCCACTGCTTGAGATTTTTACTGTAAGTTTCTCCAGCTGGTGGTTATGAGTGAATCTGTTCATTCATTGTACATGAAAACTCTCAAAATTGGTAGAATTATTTTAATCCCAAATCCAAAACTCTGAGAGACCTATAGTCTCCCTTTGATATATACAACCTTAAAACCAATGTCTCATGGTTGAAGTAAGTGCAATTATTTCACAGGTCTCTTGCACAATTCAACACATTTAAACATATTTTTGTAATGATTTTGATGTACTCTATTGTTTCTTTAAAAATGCAGTATTTTCTAGTACTTCCATTTTTAGGAAGGCAACTCTCTGCCCTGCTTCTTACGCATTAAAATCTGTACCTTCAGTCCTTTTCAGCAGTGAACTGACATTGATGCTGGTCAGAAGCTCAAAGTTAATAAATCAACAAACACCCTGATACAATCTAAACATGTGTAGAGAGTTTTCTGGTCTGAATTTGTGATCTCTCTGGGAAGTATTAATTAACATCTATCCTATGGGACACATTTGTTGAGGAGGTTGACAGCTTGAAACATTTTGAAACCATTATCCCTAAGTGCAGTATGATGGAGAATAAAACTGAGTGACACTTCAGAGAATAACACTGAAATCCAAGTAGATTTATGTCTTCTGAATAAGTCATGAATTGATCTCAATTGTGAAACATGTTTAAACATAGTTTAAATCTTAAGGAAGTTCTGGAAATCAGAAGGATATAAATTAAATTTTAAAATAATTTCAGATTAATGTATGAGAAAAGAAAATGTGCACTCAAGTTTGAATGAGCATGGAAAGACATTGTTACAATGATGTTTCAAATTATGTTTCAAATGTGGCTTTTGGGACCCTTCATTTGAGAAAACTGTGAATAGAGCCCAGCAAAAACTCATCTTGTGTTTCTCCTAGAAGAAATTGTTCTGTTGATTAAGTGTTTTGAGTATGATGTGGCATGAGGAGTTTCTTTTCTGGGCTAGTCTATTTGGTGTTCTGTGGGCGTCTTGTATATTTGTGGACATCTCTTTATTTAGGTTGGGAAAATTTTCTTCTATGATTTTCTTGAAAATATTTTTGGGACCTTGAAGCCTGGAATCCTCTTCTTCTTCAATTCCTATTACTTTTAGATTTTGCCTTTTTATGGCGTCCTTGATTTCTTGGATATTTTGTGTTTAGGATTGTTCTGATTTTACTTTTTATTTGAGTGAACAAAGAAAAGATACTAAAAGCAGCAAGGGAAAAAGGCCAAATAACATATAAAGGTAGACCTATCAGAATCACACCGGACTTCTCTTCAGAAACTATGAAAGCCAGAAGGGCCTGGGCCTGAGGTGATATCATACAGGCTCTAAGGGTCCACAGATGCCAACCTAGACTACTATATCCAGCAAAGCTTTCAATCAACATAGATGGAGAAAACAAAATATTCCACGAAAAAACTAAACTTAAGCAATATTTGAACAGCAAACCAGCCCTACAGAAAATGCTAAAAGGAAAATTCCAAATCAACGAGAAAAAGTACACCCAAGAAAACATAGGTTATAGATAATTTCCCAACAAAAATCAAAGGAAAACAAGCAATGAATCACAGTAACACCACCAACTCCACAATAATAGAAAATAACATTCAAAGGTCATTATTATCTATCGACATCAATGGACTCAACTCTCCAATAAAAAGACACAGACTAACAGATTGGGTGCGGAAACAGGATCCAACATTCTGCTGCATCGAAGAAACACACCTACACAACAAAGATAAACACTACCTCAGAGTAAAAGGCTGGAAAACAGTTTTTCAAGCAAATGGACCCAAAAAACAAGCAAGAGTGGCTATCCTAATATCTAATAAAATAGACTTTCAACCAAAACTAATCAAAAAAGCTGTAGAGGGGCCCTACATTCTCATCAAAGGAAAAATCCACCAAGAAGACATCACAATTCTGTATATCTATGCCCCAAACACAAGAGCACCTACATTCCTAAATGAAACATTATTAAAGCTTAAATCACACATTGAGCCCAAAAGCTTAATAGTGGGAGACTTCAACACCCACTATCACCAAGGGACAGATCATCTAGTCAGAAGCAAAAAAAGAGAAATAAAGGCACTTACAAATGTCCAAATTCAAATGGACCTAATAGATGTCTACAGAACTTTTCACCCAAACTCAAAAGAGTATACATTCTTTTCAGCACCTCATGGAATGTTCTCCAAAATAGACCATGTAGTTGGTCACAAATCAAGTCTTAACAGATATAAGAAGTTTGGAGTAATCCCCTGTATACTATCTGACCACCATGGACTAAAGCTGGACCTCAACAACAGTGGAAGTAGCAAAAAGCCTCCAAGCACATGTGCCATGGACCAGCCTAGTCGGGCTCCCAGCGTCCACAGGAGAACAAGGCTTTGGACAGGAAGAAACAGATTCGGCGAATTGACAAAGACCATTGAAGCTTTGGAATCTGCTGCGATTTTACTGAAGTCAAGCTGATATTTTTATAATGATCTTACAAAAGGGCACCTTAAAGTTGGCATACTTCCCAGAACATTCAGACTTTTACCAAGAATACAAAGTTTACATTTTGACTCAAAAATGTAGTCAAACACCAGTGCCCACAAGAAATCTTGGCCTAAAAACTTTTTAATCAAAACAAACAAAGAAAAAGAAACCTCAAATATAGTTTCATTATTGCTGACCAGTGAAGAGGAAAGGCAGGAGCTAAGTCAGATGCCTGCCAAAATCTTTCTCTATATTAAAATCTAATTATACCTTTGTTAACCCTCCTCCCATATGTCCTGCTAAAGATTTATAATCTTCCTTAGAAACAAGGCACTGAAGGGAGGGGAAACTCCTGCCAGCTGCACTTCCCATGCTACTTTTTCTTAAGAAGGTAGCCATTATTTTTTCACTATTCTTAATGCCTATTAATACTAAATCTAATTCATTTCTTTTCTTAAACTTATTCCTTTTACATATTATTTTTATTAAAGCTTTTAATAACCTAGTAATAACAAATTTCTTTATAAAATTGGTTGTGCTGTTTCAGGAGTCACAGAGAAAGATCAAAGAATTTAAAATTCCATTCCCAAGACCACACCCGAAAAGCACAGAAATCTCAGAATACTTCTTTTTGCCAGGTGGGATGAGTCTGCCAGGGACCATCCAGGGAGCGAATTTCTGAAGAAAGCTGTCTCCCGCCCTGTAGCACATGCTACTTTGGCGACACTAGCATGGGTGTAGCACACATGGAAACTTAACAACTTACTGCTCAATGACAGCTGGGTTAAGGATTAAAAAAAGAAAGAATTTAAAGACTTCCTAGAATTCAATGAAAATGAAGGCACAACATACCCAAATTTATGGGACACAATGAAAGCACTACTTAGAGGAAAACTCATAGCACTGAGTGCCTTTAAGAAGAAATTTGTAACATCTCATACAAACAACTTAATGGCACAACTGAAAGCCCTAGGGAAAAAAAAAAGAAGAAGCAGAAACACCCAAGAGGAGCAGAAAGATGGAAATAATCAAACTCAGGGCTGAAATCAACCAATTAGAAACATATAAAACAATTCAAAGAATCAATGAAACCAAGAGCTGGTTCTTCGAGAATATTAACAAGATAGACAAGCCCTTAGCCAAACTAACTAAAAGGCAGACAAAAACTTCTAAAATCAGCAAAATCAGAAATGAAAAGGGGGACATAACTACAGACAACAAGGAAATCCAAACAATCATTAGGTCGTAGAACAAAAGCCTATATGACACAAAGTTCGAAAATCTAAAAGAAATGGACAATTTTCTTGATAGATTCCATCTACCAAAATTAAGTAAAGATCAGGTAGAAAGATTGAACAGCCCTATATCTTGCAAGGAAATTGAAGCAGTCATCAACAGCCTCCCTTCAAAAAAAAGCCCAGGGCCAGATGGTGTCAGTGCAGAATTCTACCAGACCTTCAAAGAAGTGCTAACTCAATTCTCTCCAAATTATTCCACAAAATAGAAACAAAAGGAACATTACCAAACTCATTCTATGAAGCCACAGTCACCCTAATACCTAAACCACACAAAGATCCAACAAAAAAAGAGAACTTCAGACCTATCTCTCTTATGAACATTCATGCAAAGATACTTAATAAAATCCTTGCAAACCAAATCCAAGAAGACATAAAGATATCATCCACCATCACCAAGTAGGCTTCATCCCAGGCATGCAATGGTGGTTCAATATACAGAAATCCATCAATGTAATCCACCATATAAACAAACTGAAGGAGAAAAAACACATGACCATCTCCTCAGATGCTGAAAAAGCATTTGACAAAACCCAAACTACATTCATGTTTAAAGTCTTGGAGAGATCAGGGATTCAAGGCACATATCTAAACATAGTAAAGGCAATATACAGCAAGCCTATAGCCAACATCAAACTCAACACAGAGAAACTTAAATCAATCCCACTGAAATCAGGAACAAAGCAAGGCTACCCACTCTCTCCAACATAGTACTTGAAGTCCTAGCTAGAGCAATAAGACAAGTAAGGGAGATCAAGGGAATACAAATCTGAAAGGAAGAAGTCAAAGTTTCACTAATGCAGATGATTTGATAGTATACCTGAGTGACCCCAAAAACTCAACCAGAGATCTCCTTCAGCTGATAAAAGCCTTCAGCAAAGTGGCTGCATACAAAATTAACTCAAATAAAAATCAGAAGCCCTCCTATATACCAAAGACAAAAGTGCCGAGAAAGAAATCAGGGAAACAACACCCTTCACAATAGCCACTAATAACAAAAAGTACCTTGGGGTGACTCTAACCAAGCAGGTGAAAGACATGTTTGAAAAAAAAAAAAAAAACTTCAAGTCTCTGAAGAAAGAAATTGAAGAAGACATCAGAAGATGGAAAGATCTCCTGTGCTCATGTATCAGTAGGTTTAACATAGTGAAAATGGCCATTCTGCCAAAAGCAATGTACAGATTCATTGCAATTCCCATCAAAATACCAACACAATTCATTATAGAACTTGAAAAAATATTCTCAACTTCACATGGAGAAACAAAAAACCTAGAATTTCCAAAACAATACTGTACAAAAACAGATTCTCTGGAGGTATCTCCATCCCTGATCTCAAGTTGTACTACAGAGCAATAATAATAATAAATGCTTGGTACTGGTATAGAAACAGAAAGGTGGATCAATGGAACTGAATAGAAGACCCAGAAATAAACCCACACACCTATGAATACTTAATTTTTGACAAAGAAGTCAAAAGCATTCAATGGAAAAAAGACAGCATCTTCAACAAATGGTGCTGGTCCAACAGGATGTCTACATGCAGAAAAATGAAACTAGATCCATATTTATCACCCTGCACAAAACTAAAGTCCAAGTGGATCAAAGACCTCAATATAAAACCAGATACTCTATATTGATTAGAAGAAAAAGTGGGGAAGACCCTAGAACTCATTGGCACAGGAGACAACTTTCTGAACAGAACACCATCAGCACAGGTCCTAAGAGCAACAATCAATAAATGGGACCTCATGAAACTGAAAAGCTTCTGTAAAGCAAAAGACACTGTCATTAGAACAAAACGACAGCCTATAGATTGGGAAAGAATCTTTACCAACCCAACATCTGACAGAGGGCTGATATCTGGAATACATAAAGAACTAAAGAAGTTAAAAGGCAATAATCCAAGTAACCCAATTAAAAAATAGGGTATGGAGCTAAACGGAGAATTCTCTGTAGAAGAATATAGAATGGCAGAGAAACACATAAGGAGATGTTCAACATCCCTAGCCATCAGATAGATGCAAATCAAAATGACCCTGAGATTTCACCTTACTCCCATCAGAATGGCTAAGATAAAAAAAAAAAAAAAAAAAAAAAAAACTCAAGAGATAATGCATGCTGGAGAGGCTATGGAGAAAGGGGAACCTTCCTCCATTGCTGCTGGGAATGTCAACCACTATGGAAATCAATCCTGGGCTTTCTCAGACAATTTGGAATAGTACTACCTCAAGATCCAGCTGTGCCACTCCTAGGCATATATCCAAAAGATGTTCAAGTACACAACAAGTACATTTGCTCAACCATGTTTGTATCAGGCTTTTTTTGTAATAGCCAGAAGCTGGAAACATCCCAGATGCCCCTCAACTGAAGAATGGATGCAGAAATTGTGGTACATCTACACAATGGAATATTACTCAGCAATTAAATACAAGGAAATCATTATTTTTTCAGGCAAATGGTGGGATCTAGAAAAAAATCATCCTGAGTGTGGTATCCCAGAAGCAGGAAGACACACATGGTATATACTCACTTATATAGACCTATAAGTTAGGATAAAAATACTAAAATATGTACAACTAAAGAAGATAAACAAGAAAGAGGTCCAGGGGTAAGATGATCAATCCCATTTAGAAGGACAGAGTGGATAGACATTGGGAATAGGAGAAAACAAGTAATAGGACAGTAGCCTACCACAGAAGGCACCTGAAAGACTCTACCTAGCAGTGTATCAAAGCAGATGCTGAGACCCATAACTGAGCCTTCAGCAGAGTATATGTAATCATATGAAGGAAGGAAGAATTAGTATATCCTAGAGGGGACAGGGAGCCCCACAAGGTCCAAATATATCTGAGCACAGGGGTCTTCTATGAGACTGTTTATCCAACCAAGGACCATGCATGGATATAACCTACAACCCCTGCTAAGACTTAACCCATGGTAGGTCAGTATCCAAGTGGGTACCCTACTAAGGGGGACAGGAATTGTCTCTGACATGAACTCATGAGCTTCCCCTCCCCCCTGAGGGAGGAGCAGCCTTGCTAGGCCACAGATAAGGACATTGCAACCATCATGAAGATACCTGATAAGCTATAGCCAGACAGAAGGAGAGGAGGACACCCCCTTTCAGTGGACTCCTTAGGGGAAGGGAGGAGATGAGGGAGGGAGGAGAGGAATGGGAGGAAAAGAGGGAGTGGGCTAAAGCTGGGATACAAGTGAATGTATAAAATTATTTAAAAATAAAAAAAAATAAAATTAAAAAGGAAGAAATTGGTTAAGTTAGAAATGAACTGTTTGCAGTACTATTGTAGAACACAGTAAACAGAAATTAAGTGACTACAGAGTTTTGTGAAGGTGCCGAGATAACTTGACTTCAACAATACACTTGTTTCTTTATGATCACTAAGAAAAATACTTTAACATGTTCTTTCATATAACTTTAACTTTATATATTCATGTATGTATATTATTTCAATATCTCTATTGTGCCAGTGAACATATTTTACCAGGTCAGTGACTATGGTAGCTCACAGGACTCACAGCGAGGCAAGATTAATAATTACTTCTCTCCACTGGTAGGTAGCAAAGCAACTTCGTAAACTTTGAAAGCAAGAGAGTGTAGATGAAGCTTCCAGTTGGTACTAGGCTGACATCTCCATGTTTTATCACTCAAGTACTTGGTGCCTTCAGCAGAAGCATATGGGTGCAAAGTCTAGAGGTCAATCTACAGCACAGGCAATGCTTTTCAACATTTAGTCATTGAATGAACCCCACTAGCCAACATCTCAAAAAGACATAACCTATTTCTAGTACTAGGGTTCTTAATTCTTAGCATGACATGTGTAGTAGGGGCATTGCCTCCTATTACATGATAACTTCTCTTTCTTCTATATGTACATGTGTATGTATACATTTATATTCTCCTATAGTAGTAGGTATTGAACATAGTGTGAGTTACTTCCCTATAGAACATTTGCAACAAGCACAGGGCTCCTCAGACCTCAGGAAGCTCAGGGCTGTACCTAATGAGCAGGTGCTACAAGTCATGCTGAGGGCTTGTTAACACTGTAGTTTCTGGATTCCTCTTCCTGCTTAGAAATCTTCCCAAGACCTGTCAATATATCTGTGAATATCTCAGACAGTTTGCTTTTAACAAAATATTATTTTCCTGAGCAGAATCTAAGCTACCTACTTAACAGTTTTCTGGATTTGCGGGAGCATCAGAGTACATACAAGTCAACCTCAGCATATTTCAACAAGTGTCAGTCACTCTGAAAAGTGGTGAATGAGAGTTTTGTGAGGAGCCTTAGAAAAGTTTAAATCACCTATAAATCATCCTTTATTTTATACACAAATGTAATAAAACCATACCTGAATTAACAATCTATACTTGTGTTAGAAAATGAAATAAACTCATAAATATATTTCAGATATGTACTGTAATTGTTTCCTACAAGAAGGTACAGAAACTCCGGTAGAATTTACTGTGACAATGGCCACTCTCAGCTGTTCCATCGTAGTATCGAATTCTCCAGTCCAATTACCTAAAATATAGCTCGACAATTGTTTAGACAGATTTGCAGCACAGGAAAAATTCTCATGTTGTATGCTAGTGACACAAAGTCCAGCATACTTTTATTGACAGCCAGGTTGAGCGATTTGCCATAGGGTATGAATTTGCTCCTGCAAGAGGTCAATCCTCTGATTGAACACCATCAAGCTTCCTTTTAGTTGAGTGGACGCAGGACTAGCCACAGGATTATCAACATGGATTGCTGCAGCCATGAATCATCTGAAGGAATGGGCGGGCATGGGAGTGTTAGCAGGCCTTCTGGTGTTGGTCTCCTTGGTTTGCCTGTGGTATATATGCAAGATTAGAGTCTCACAACAGTGTGATGCGGCCATGATCATTCAGGCCTTTACAGCCATTGAAGCAGGACATTCTCCCCAAGCATGGTTGGATACCATAAAAAGCTAAAATGATACGCTCAGGATGCGAGGCTAAGCACTGCACTCAGGGTCAGCCGCTTTGGACCCAGAGAAGAGCATGTCTGATTGCATGCGGGTTGATGCCCCAGGTCCCGCCTCTGAGAAAAAGGTATCGGATGGGTCTGATGCTCTTTGGGTGGATGACACCTAAATGAACATCTGTACAAAGTCCCAATTTATTTCTAATATCAGAGATCAGACCTCTACTCTTGCCTGATGCGTCTAAAACAAAAAGGGGGAACTGTAGAGGGCTGCGGAATGCTATGCCTTAAAGATGGAGCTGGATTCCGCCTTTCACCTTCCCGATGGTGAGTGCTCTCTGTCATGAACAATTCCACATTTGGCTAAGGCTGAGGATCTGGCTTGCTTCCATGTATGTGGACCTATCTGCATTGCCCACGTGGCACGCCTGGGTTGGCTACCCAGAGGCTATTTAAGCTGTGGGCTGGCTTTCCCTGGGGTCCGAGGATTGTTCAATGTTCCTGAATAAACTGCATTGAAAAAAAAAAACAAAACAAAAAAAGAAAGTGAAAGAATTGAAATGCTATTACCTGCAAATAATAATAAAAGAAGAACATCTTTGCCGAAAAAAAAAAAAAGAAGGTACAGAAAGCATTCATTTGTTGTTTCAAAAAGTGAAAATCCCAAAACTTCTATTTTACTACTAAAGACTCAGGGTCCAGATGCTTGGGTGAAAATCTGCTAGCTCAGAGAGGCAGAGAAAGCACCCAGCTGACCTTCCTTCTCAGTTTACATCCCAAGTGAAAAAAAACCCAAAGGCTTACTAGCTCAGCTGATAGCCCAGGAAGAAAAGGCCAAACATTGGCTAGCTCAAAGCCCTAAGAGACAGAAGCTAGAGAGCTAAAAGCTCCTTCCACTTCCACCTTCTGTGTTAAATATCCCTCAACTCAAAGTCTCTCTTACTCCTTTTTTCCCTACTACTCTTTAATCCCTGTCAGCTGATTTCTTGCTTTGCCTCTTGACCTAGGGGTAACTTTTTAAATCCTGTGTACAGAAAGTCCTTGGATTAAAGGTGCATTCTAGGACTGGCTGAAACATGCCATAATCACCTGTTAAAAGTAATCAGAAAGTTCTTGGATTAAAGGTGTGTGTTATGGCTCAATCACACCAAACAAAAGACAGGTGGTTACAGTTCACAACCTCAGGGAACACAATGGGATCAATATCCGACAACACTCATTTTTCACAGATTCCATGTTTGAGTATTAAGGTGCTTGGTAACATTGATTTGCACTGTGAATCTCAAGAAGGACCCTGTTCCAGATATTACTTAAATGCACAGTCCTGAAAAGTTAGATCCATTACCTGTGTTGATGTCACCACACTTCTTGTACCGATCCTCAGTAATCCTCAATACCCAGTATATGATGTAGCATGGATCCGCCCAGGAAAGGGACTCCAGTGGATGGAGAAACATGCACATAATACAATTCAGCTCTTGATTCTCAAGGAAATCTCAGCATGGGCGTCTCTAAGAGAGAGAGAGAGAGAGAGAGAGAGAGAGAGAGAGAGAGAAATATAATACAATGCACATAATACAATTCAGCTCTCGGTTTTCAAGGAAGTCTCAGTATGGACGTCTCGGAGAGAGAGAGAAACAGGAATGTGAATTTATGACATTTTTGACTCTACGATCAGTAAGAGAGCAAAGGGATTTTAAATACCATGTTATTCATCTTCTCTGTTCTTGCACATGTGACTGAAAGGCCACAGCTTCCAAGAATTAATGTCACTTTACAAAATCTACCTCGAAAAAGGAAATATCAGTGGTTTCCCTTTCTAAACCAAGAGATCCTATTTTAAAGCATAGTTTGTTATCATTGTTGTCACATTACATTTTAAGCATTGCCTCTTTTAAAAAATTGCTTGGACCTTAAAGCCCAAGCAGTCTCTTCTTCTGCAATATTGTGAGCTCTCATAGCACCAAACCTCACCCAGCCTGTGTGCACATCCCAGCTGGTGTTGGCTCCAGTCTCTGTTCTCTCTTACCAGTGCATCCCATAGAAAGAAGAGTGGTGTACTTTTCATGGTTTGAGCTATTGCTGCTCACAAAGGCATCCACAATTATTCTTCTGGAACTCTTTGCTGCTGTTGACAGGATGAACCTGGTGTATCACCCATGAGCTAGAGAAGTTTCATTAAGAGACACAGTGTTGAATGTTTGCTCCGTGATAATCAATAATTACCTGCCCATTGGTCAGAGTTGGGTGTTAGAGTTTCCCACTATTAATGTTTGGGGTTAAATGTCTGATTTAAGTTTTAATAATGTACATTTATTAATGTGGAAACCC
The DNA here is from genome assembly GCF_030254825.1 of Meriones unguiculatus. Classification (NCBI taxonomy): domain Eukaryota; kingdom Metazoa; phylum Chordata; class Mammalia; order Rodentia; family Muridae; genus Meriones; species Meriones unguiculatus. The sequence continues at coordinate 118,449,574 of NC_083355.1, read as the reverse complement.
TTTATTTGGGGGATACCTGTTTAGTATTGAGACATCATCTTGGTAGATTTTTTCTTTGATGAGTATGAAGTGTCTTCCCCATCCCTTGATTACTTTTGCTTGTAAGTTTATTTTATTAGATATTAGAGTATCTACCCCTGTTTGTTTCTACTTGCTTGGAAAATGTTTTTCCAGTACTTTACTCTTAGGTAATGTCTGTCTTTGTTGCTGGGCTGTGTTTCTGCTATGCAGCAGAATGATGGAATCTGTTTTTGTAACCACTCCATTAACTTGTGTCTTTATATTGATAAATTGAATCCATTGATGTTCATAGATATTAATGACCAATGATTATTAATTCTGGTAACTCTGATATTGATGGTGGTAATGGGAGTAAGTGTGTTTCCTTTCTTTTGTTTTTTGCTGGTGTGAAATTATTTATTTCCTGGGTCTTCCTCGGTATATTTATCATTGGTGTCTTACAGTTTTCTTTCTAATGTACTCGGTAGGACTGGGTTAGTGAAAAGATATATTTTTACATTGGCTTTTGTCAAGGAATATCTTGTTTTCTCCACCCATGATAGCTGAAAATTTTTCTGGGTACAGTAGTCTAGGTTGATATCTGTGCTCTCTTAGGTTCTGCAAAATATCTGCCCAGGCCCTTCTGGCTTTTAAAGTCTCTGTTGAAAAGTCTGATGTAATACTAATATGTCTGCCTTTATAGAACCTCTGTTTTCTTATCACATCCACAAACACTGCCTACCATCTCAGGCACCTGTCTCTGCCTCTCTCTCTCTCTTTCTCTCTGTCTGTGTTTATGAAGGTGGCATGCTGGTTATATTAATATAGAACTGCAGTGTACCGTTTTTTTTTTAAGTATGGTAAGACATCTTTTCTTTTACTGGGGATGAACTTACCTGCACATTTTTTCACATTGCCAGAGTGTATTTACTGTCATTAATACACTCAAACATTCACTTCTCAATTTTTTTTTCAATTAGGGAATTTCCTCATGGATGTAGTTAAATATGATCATATCTCTACCCTATTTTCTACTACAACTCCTCCCATATCTTGCACAAAATGAGCCTGTTCCAACTCCATGGCTTTCATTAAATCCAGTTGGTGCTGCCCCTGCGTGCATGTGTTCAGAGTCAAGCACAGCAGCACAGGACTCCCAGTGACCACACCCTAAAAAGAAGGATTCCCCCTCTCCAGGACTATTCCCTTCCAATATCTCCTCACTAAGGGTCAACACCCAGAAATTATTTACCTTGTCTACACCAAGTTGTTTGTTGTCTTGTGTTAAATAGGTCTCACAGAGACAAAAGGCAAGATGAACCCATTACTGTGATAGGCATGTCCTGTCCAAAAGACAGCATTTCAGCCCCATTCTCCATGACTTATATTATTCCACCTATTTCTTGTCCTCAGTGATCCTGAGCTTCAGATGAACATGGATGACACTGGAAGTCTTCACATCAAACAACATAATGAAGATTAGGAAGAATACACACTTCCTGGTTCTGTCATGCTCAGAACCCAGATTGCATGTTTTGGGGGTTTGGACATCTTTGTGTAGGTTTTGAAACTAGAATAGGAATGCTATGAAGGGAAGACATCTTCAGTGAGTATCAAGGGGACCCGAGTCAACAGCATAATGGTGACATGAAAGCAAAATGAGGTGTGGTGAGAGAAAGGGGATGAGTATGAGGAAAACAAGACACCTGGGGATATCATAACACATTCATCTTTAAAGTCAATTAAAAGCAATGGTTATGCTGAATATATAAACTTGGGGAAATAAAAAGTGGCCCAACACAAACACTGTGATGTGTTTTCTGATGTAAAGATGAAGACAAGGATTAAGGGAGTTGAAAAAAAATCGTGGAGAGACTTCAGAATGCAAAGCAAGTCAGTTTGCTGCCAATAGAACTATGTCTCACTAGCAAACACTGAAGGAAAGACAGGCAGGGAAAAGGGATGTCACATTTGTCAGCCTTCTATGCCCTGAGATGAGTGTTCTCTCAGAAATGAATAAAATTCCTAAAAGTCACAACTGTCCCCAAAACAGAGTGAATTCTACTTACCTCTGCAGGCAACACTATTCACAAGTAAAATCAGAGAGAAGCCATGTCCAGCCCAGATAATAGGAAGGACTGAGCTCTTACATAGAAACACAGCTGTGTGTGGAGCAGCTTACGTTCATATTTACACTGAGGAGACACAGCAGTGTGAAGACACAGCATGTTGTATGCTTACACACAAAAGAGAACTAAATAAAGAGTGCTGAGTCATTAACAAGGGAAAAGTGCAAAAGGAGCTGCCACCCCATACTGTGTTGATTTCAATAACTGTCATCAGGCTTTGATGTCTTATATCTGCTCTGGGTACTGCTTTCTCCCCAGGCCCAACTACCAGCCTGCTACAGCAGGAAGACATGCAAATAAGGTTTCCCTGTACTCTTGAAAACCAGCCCTGCCCTGACCTTGCAGCTCTGGTAGAGGATCCCAGCCCTGTGTTCCCAGGTCCTCACATTCAGTGATCAGCACTGAGAACAGACATTTCACCATTGACCTGGGGATCAGCTTGGTTACCCAAGCAGAAAGACACACATGGCATGTACTCACTCATATAGACATATAATATAGGATAAACCTACTAAAATCTGTACATCTAAAGAGACTAATCAAGAGGGAGGACCCTGACTAAAATGCTCAATCCCCATCCCAAAAGGCAAAGGTGATGGACACCATAAGAAGAAGAAGAAGAAAACAGGAAACAAGTTAGGAACCTGCCACAGAGGACCTCTGAGACGCTCTGCCCTGCAGACTATCAAAGCAGATGCTGAGACTTACGGCCAACTGTTGGGCAGAGTGCATGGAACCTTATGAAAGAAGTAGGAAATAGTAAGATCTGGAGAGGATAGGAATTCCACAAGGATAGCAACAGAACCAGAAAATTTGAACACAGGGGTCTTTCCAGAGACTCATACTCAAACCAAGTACCATGCATGGTGATAACCTAGAACTCCTGAACAGATGTAGCCCATGGCAGTTCAGTGTCCAAGTGGGTTCCATAGTAATGGGAAGAAGGATTGCCTCTGACATAAACTGATTGGCCTGCTTTTTTACCACCTCCCCCTGAGGGGGGAGAAGCATTACCAGGCCACAGAAGATGACAATGCAGCCACTCCTGATGAGATCTGATAGACTAAGATCAGAAGGAAGGAGAGGGGGACCTCCCCTATCAGTGGACTTGGAAAGGGCATGCTTGAAGAAGGGGGAGGGAAGGTGAGATTATGAGGGGAGGTGAGAAGCGTTTGTGGGGTTATACAAAGTGAATAAAGTGTAATTAATAAAAGTTTAAAAAAGTAGTTCATGGATAAGGGACACTGTGTGTTGTATGAACATGAGAAAGTGAAAAAAATATTTTCTTGGTGACAGTTTCCTGACTAGTAGTCTCTGTGCTTGCAGGTGTTCTGAGTGACATGCAGCTGGCAGAGTCTGGAGGAGGCTTGGTGCAGCCTGGAAAGTCCCTGAAACTCTCCTCTGTGGCCTCTGGATTCACCTTCAGTAATTTTGACATGAGCTGGGTCCGCCAGGCTCCAGGGAAGGGGCTGGAGTGGGTCGCAGCCATTAGTTATGTTGCTGATAGCACCTATTATGCTGAAACCGTGAAAGGCAGATTCACCATACCCAGAGGCATCGCCAAGAACGCGTTGTACCTGCAAATGAACAGTCTGAGGTCTGAGGACACGGCCACATATTACTGTGCCAGAGACACACAGTGAGTGAATGTTACTGAGAGCTCAGACAGAAACCTCCCTGCAGGGCGCTCATGACCAGCAGGGGGCGCTGAGAGCACACAGAGATCTGGGAGACAGAGTTGCAGACTGTTCAGAGTCCTGGAGGACATGGAGGGCTGGATTCTGTGTTAGGCCTGCCTGTGCACAGGGGTTTTCTCTACAAATATAGTATGTAATACCACTCCTAGGCATATATCCAAAATATGCTCAAGTACACAACAAGAACATGTTTGTAGCAGCTCCATTCGTATTATCCAGAAGCTGAGGGGGGCGGGGGCAGATGCCCCTCAATGGAAGAATGGATACAGGAATTGTGGTACATTAACACAATGGAATATTTCTCGGCTATTAAAAACAAGGAAATCATGAAATTCGCAGGCAAATGATGAGAACTAGAAAAGATCATCTTGAGTGAGGTAACAAAAGCAGAAAGACACATGTGGTTTATACTCACTCATAAGTGGATGTTAGCCATGTAATAGAGAATAACCATACTAAAATCTAGACTGCTAAAGAAGCTAAACAACAAGGAAGACCCTAGGGAAGATGCTCAATCCTAATTCAGAAGAACAAATGCGATAGACTTTGGAAGCAGGAGCAGGTAGTGAACAGGCAAGGAGCCTGCCACAGATGGCTTTTGAAAGACTCCCCTGATCAAGGTATCTAAGCAGAGACTGAGAATCATAGACAAACATTCGGCAGAGTGCAGAGAATCTTAGGAAGAAGGGGGAGATTGAAAGACGTGTAGTGGACAGGAGCTCCAAAAGTAGACAAACAGCCAGCATAACTGAGTCCTGGGAGCCCTTCAGAGACTGATACCACAACCAAGCACACTGCAAGGAGAGGACCTAAAACCTCAGTTCAGATATAGCCCATAAAATTCTTGAAGTTTCCAAGGATTTATTCAACTTTGTTTTTTCTGCATGATACATATTTTGAATTTATTTGTTACAGTGTTTCTCTGTCTCTCTGTTTCTGTTTCCCTCTCTGTCTCTGTGTCTTTGTTTTTTTCTCTATCACTTACTAAGTGTGTGTGCATGTGTGTACGTGTTGACATGAAAAGTCTTTCTATATCAATCTACAAAATAATTTTGAAATAATTTCCATCACTGAGCCTGCATCTTAGCATCTGCCTAGACTGGTTGGCCAGGGAATCCCAAGGATCACACTTTCTCCACATCCCAGAGCTCTGCTTACTCATTGGTCACCTACTTCTTTTTGTAGTTATGGAGAACTAAACACAGATCCGTGTTCTTGTGTGGTAACATGTGTGATCACAGACTTAATGTTCACAACCCACATGTTTTTTTTTTTTTTAATGTAGTATATACTCCAACTTAGAAAAAATGCAAAGCATTACTAGGGAAAAGGGATTTTTCTAGGGATGAGGATCAAATCCTAAAGAAGCAAAGGACACATGAGACTGTGGAATGCTATGCTAAGAGCAGAGACTCAGTAAGAATCCTAATTAGAGTGCTGTGTGGGGTTCAAGTTAGAGCCAGCATGGAAATCAGCAGAACTGTGACCCAGGAACCCAGGTGAGCTTCAGTCTCTCCATCATCCTCACATGAACCACACACAACAGACCCAGCCCTGACTAGCTGTGGTACTGGTAATAAGATGTGTGATGTCAAGTCTAGAAGGTAACCAAAAACATGGGGAATACTCTGTAAAACGTCGGCACAGATTGGACCACATTGCTAGAATCTCAAATCCTGTTTTTAGTACTAGGGATTTTGTGGACTAGCATGACATGTCAAGTTGGGGCATTGCCTCCTGTTACATATCTCGACCTTCTTCAGAAATGGAAATGGAGACAGAACAATGGACACTGAGGAAATACAAGGAAACATTAGGCCTTTTAAAAAGCTTATAAGTAAAACATAAAATAAAAAAATAAGAAACTGAACTAAACTAAATGAACAATTTTCTTGATAGATTCCATTTATGAAAGTTGAATCAAGATCAGGTAAATAATTAAATAGTCCTATATCACCCAAGGAAATAGAAGATGCCATTCAAAGTCTCCCATCCAAAAATAGCCCAGGACCAAATGGTTACAATGCAGAAGGCTACCAGACCTTCAAGGAAGAGCTAATTCTAATACTCATCAAGTTGTTTCACAAAATAGACAAAGAAGGAACATTGCCAAACTCATTCTATGAGGCCTAGGTTCCCCTGATATCTAAACCACACAAAGACCCAACAAAGAAAGATAATCTCAGACCAATCTCTCTTATGAACATTGTTGCAAATTACTCAGTAAAATACTTGCAAACTAAATCTAAGAACACATCAAAGATATCATCCACTATGACCAAGTAGGCTTCTTTCCAAGAATGCAGAAATGGTTCAAGATACAGGAATCCATCAATGTAATTCACTATAAAAATAAACCGAAAAAAAAACACACATAATCATTTCCTTAGATGGTGAGAAAGTATTTTAAAAAAATCCAACACCTGTTCATTTTTAAAATCTTGAAAAGATTAGGGATACAATGCACATAGCCAAACATAGTAAAGGCAATATACAGCCAGCCTATAACCAATATCAAAATAAACAGACAGAAACTGAACTAAATCCCACTGAAATCAGGCACAAGTTAAGGCTGCCCACTCTATCCTTAACTCTTCACAAAGTACTTGAAGTCATATATAGAGCAATAAGAAGATAAAGGAGATAAAGGGGATACATATTGGAAAGGAAGAAGTCAAAGTATCACTATTCACAGATAAAAAGATAGTATTCTACGACCAGAGAACTTCTACAGCTGATAAAAAAAAAAAAAAAAAAAAAAAAAAAAAAAAAACTTCAGAAAATGGCTGGGAACAAAATTAACTCAAAAAATCAGTAGCTTTCCTGTATACAAAAGACAAATGGGCAAAAAAAAAAAAAAAAGTCAGAGAAAAAACAACCTTTACAATAGCAACAAATATCAAAAGGTTCTTTTGTGTAACTACAACCAAGCAAGTGAAAGACTTGTTGGGAAAAAAAAAAATCAAGTCTCTGAAGAAAGAAATGGAAGAAGATATCACAAGATTGGAAGTCCTTTGAATTTCATAGATCTGAAGGATTAACATCACAAAAGTCTTATGTTTAAATTCAGCACAATTCCCATCAAAATGCCAACACAGTTCTTTACAAACCTTGAAAGAACAATTCTCAACTTCACATGGAAAAAATAACCTGAATCGCTGAAACCACCCTGCATGATGAAAGATCTTGTGGAGGTATCGCCATTTGTGATCTCAAGTTGTACTATAGAGCAACAGTAATAAAAGCTGCATGGTACTGGCATAGGAATAGACTGGCAGATCAATGGAATTGGATCAAAGTAAACCCACAAAGTTTACTTTGTACAAAGTTTACAAAGATTAAAGTAAACCCACAAAGCTACAGATACTTGATTTTTTTTTTTTTTTTTTTTTTTTTTTTTTTTTTTTTTTTTTTTTTTTTTACAAAGAATCCAGTCCATAAAATGGAAAAGAGACAGAATCTTCAACAAATGGTGCTGGTCTAACTGGATGTCTATGTGTAGAAAAATGCTAATAGATCCATACTTATCTCCCTGCACTAAAGTCCAAGTGGATCAAAGACCTCAACATAAAACCAGACACACTGTATATGTTAGAAGAAAAAGTAGGGAAGAGCCGTGAACTCATTGGCAAAGGAGCTCTTGAACAAATATCAAGAGCTCAGGCTCTAAGATCAACAATCAATAAATGGGACCTCACAAATCAAAAACTTCTGTAAACAAAAAGAATGGTCAACAGAACAAAACAACAACCTACAGGCTGGGAAAAATCTTCACCAATCCTACAACTGGCAGACAGCTAACATCCAGAATATATAAAGAACTCAAGAAATTAAACACCACCAAACCAAATAATTCGATTTTAAAATGGGGTAAAGGGCTAAACAGAGAATTCTCAACTGAGGAATATCAAATGGAGAAGAAACAATTAAAGAAATGGATAATACCCTCAAACATTAGGGAAATGGAAATCAAAACGACACTGAGATTCCACCACACAGGCATCACATTGGCTAAGATAAAAACTCAAGTGACAACACATGCTGGATTGGATGTGGAGAAAGGGGAACCTTCTTCCACAGCTGGTGGGACTGTAAACTCGTACAACCACTTTGGAAATCATTCTGGCACTTTCTCAAAAAATGAGAATAGTACTACCTCAGTATCCAGTTATACCTCTCCTGGGCATATACCCAAAAAGTGCTCTACCATACAACAAGGCCATTTGCTCAACTATGTTTGTAGCAGCTCTATTCATAACAGCCAGAATCAGGAAACAATCTAGATGTCCCTCAACCAAAGAGTGGATAAAGAAACTGTGGTATATTTACACAATGGAATACTCCTCAGCTATTAAAAATAAGGCAATCATGATATTTGTAGGCAAATGGATGAAACTAGAAAAGGTCATCCTGAGTGATGTAACCCAGAAGCAGAAAGATCTACATGGGATATCCTAATTTATAAGTGGAAATTAGCCATATAATATTGGATAAACATACTAAAATCTACAGACCTAAATATGCTAAACAACAAAGAGGACCCTAGGGAAGACGCTTCATTCTCATTCAGAAGGAAAAACAGAATAGAGAAGAGAAGCAGTAGAAGTGAGGGAACATGATGGAAGATTACCACATGTGTACTCTATAAGACTACACCTAGCAAGGGATCAAAGCAGATACTGAGACTCACAGCCAAACATTGTGGATAGAGTACAGGGAGTCTTATGGAAGAATGGAGATACAGAAGGACTCACAGTGGACAGGAACCACATAAGGAGTTCAACAAAACAAAAAGAGTGGGCCCAGAGGGACTGCAGAGATGGCTGCATCAACAAAGGACCATGCATAGAGAGGACCAAGACCCATGCTCAGATGTAGCCCATGGACAGCTCAGTCTCCATGCAGATCCCATAGTAAGGGGAGAAAAAGACAGTCTCTGGCATGAACTCTGTTCCTTCCTCCTTGATCATTTCTCCCTTGTGGGGTGGCCTAGGCAGCCTACAAGAGGAAGAGGATCAGGCAGTCCTGATAAGACCTGCTAGGCTAGGTTTAAACAGTAGGGAGGAGGACTTTCTCTATCAGTGGACTAGAAGAAAGGAATAGGGGAGGAAATGGAAGGGATGGTGGTTCCTGGAGGAGATAAGTGCATGGGTACAACTGGGATACAAAGCAAATAAATTGTGAAGAACAACAACAACAACAACAAAAGAACAAGAAGAAGGGAAGGAAGGATGGAGGGAGGGAGGGAAGGAAGTAAGAAAAGAAGGAAGGAAGGAAGGAAGGAAGAAAGAAAGGAAGAAAGAAGGAAGGAAAGGAAAGAAAGAAAGCAGAAAGAATATTGACAGAATCCAAGAACAAACCCAAACACCATCCAACACGATAAAGTAGGTTTCATCCTAGAGATGCAAGAATGGTTCAATAGATGAAAATCTATCAATATAAACCACCAATATGTGCAAACTGAAAGAAAAAAAAAACATGATAATTTCCATAGATGTTGAAAAGGCCTTTGATAAAATCCAATACCCATTCATTTTAAAAATCTTAGGGATATCAGGGATACAAGACACATACTTAAACCCAATAAAGGAAATATACAGCAAGCCAATAGCCTATATCAAATTAAATGGAGAGAAACTTAAAGTAATTCACTAAAATCAAGGGCAAGGGCTGTCACTCTCTCAATATCTATCCAATATTGTACTTGAAATTACAGCTAAAGCAGCAGGAAAACTAAAGGAGATCAAATAGGAAAGGGAGGACTCAAAGTATCTCTAGTAATAGATATGATAGTATATGTTAAGTGATCCTCAAAGTTCTAACAGAGAAGACCTACACCCGGAAAACACCTTCAGCATAGTGTCTGCACACAAAATTAACTCAAAATACCAGCATTATATAAACAGTAAACTAGCAGAAAATTATGCAAACAACAATTTTCACACTAGCCACAAATAATATAATGTATGTTAGTGTAACACTAACTCTGCAGGTAAAAGACCATATGACAAAAATTTCAAGTCATGAAATAAAGAAACTGAAGAAGATATTAGAAGATTGAAAGATCTCCCATGCTTATGGATAAGCAGGAATAACATAATATGAATGGCCATCTGGTTTACCAAAAACAATTCAAAGCAATTCCTATCAATTTTCCAACAAAATACTTTACAGACCAATTATCAACTTCATATGGAAATTTAAAAAAAAAGCCATGATGCCATGATGTTAAAACAATTGCATACAATAAAAGAACTTCTGGAGAAATCAATCACCATCCCTGATCTCAAGCTATACTACAGAACAACAGTAATAAAAACTGAATGGCACTGTCCTAGACAAAGATTGGCTGATCAATGGAATCGATTCAAAGAGTCTGAAATTAACCCACATACCTACAGACACTTGATTTCTTACAAAAATTCCAAAACCATACAAGGGAAAAACAAAATATTTTCAACAAACGGTGCTGGTCTAATGGGATATTTGCATGTAGAAGAACACAAATGATTTGAAATTTATCAGCCTGCACAAAACTCAAGTACAAGTGGATCAAAGACCTCAACATAAAATTGGATCCACTAAGACTAATAGAAGAGAAAGTGAGGAATAGCCTAGGATAAATTAGTTTGGGAGGCTACTTTCTGAATAGAAAAACACTACCTCAGGCACTAAGATCAACAAATAATAAACAGGACCTCATGGTTATGAAAAAATTTTGCAAGGCAAAGGACACTGTAAACAGGAAAAGAAGGCAGCCTGCAGAATGGGAAAAGATTTTCACCAACCCTGTATCCAACAGGGGGTTAGTTTTCAAAATATTTAAAGACTTTGAGAAATTAAGTACCAACAAACAAAATAACCCAATAAAAATGGGGTACAGAGTTAAACACAGACTTCTCAACAGAGGAATCTCTAATGGCTAAAATGCACTCAATAAAAATTTTCAAATTCCTTAGTCATTGGGAAAAAGCCAATCAGGAGAAGCAAGGACTACAGAATAGAACACCTACACTTGACCACATTTTCAAACAGATGAATTCTCTTCCCTAGGATGAGCTACACCCAAAACTTCCTCACTAAAACAAAAGGCCTGTAAATAATCTCCACGATCTATACAATGTATTTGGTTGGCTTGGTCTCAGGTAGTGTTTACCCACAAAAGAACGTCCAACATGAGTTGGGAATGTGATAGTCATGTCATGTCCACATGACATTATCTCCCAGCACTCTTCCCCATGCTCCACCTCTCACACATGTTCCACCTCCTCTTGTCCAGTGTTCTCTGAAACCTGGAGGAACATGAGTGGAACTGGAAAATGTTATGTCAAACAATAACAAGGACCTGAAAACACAAACAGTGCCTGTTTCTGACATATGCAGAGCCTACATTGTGTGTCAGGTGTTCTGACCTCTGTTTTGTAGATTTTGGAACTAGAATGGGAACCTTGAAGGGAAAAACTACTTAGGTGTGGGACAAGGAGGACCAAGAACAATGGAACATTTGTGATTTGAAATCAAAACTGAGATGCGGTGAGAAAAAGAAAAAAAGTAGGAGGGAAACCGGAGAACTGGTTAAATGAGAAAAAAAAAGTCATCCTAAATAATAATTAAAAGCCCTGATTATACTAATTGTATTACATGGGGGAAACTAACTATCCTAACACAGCAAAGACATTCACATGTGGCCTGGAGTGAAAAAGCAAAAAGAAAATGGTAGAGGGAGGACTTAAAAGGAGAAACAGGATGCAAACAAGTGAGTTTGCTGCAAATAGAAGTATTTCTCCATAGCAATGACTGAGTGGTAGACAGACAGGGATATGGAATGTCTCAGATGCAAGCCTCTATGAGAACTAAGGATATCGTTCTATCACTAACAAGTAAAATTCAGAATATTCCCAAGTGTTCTCATTACAGACAGTGAGTTCTGCTCACATCACCTTGCATGAGTGACCCTGCCCCTGATCCACATCTGGGAGAAGCCATGTCCAGACCAGAAAGTGGGATAGACTAAACTCATATATAGAAACACAGTTATATGTGGTACTATTTAATAACACATCTTTACTAAAGAGATTGAGTATGGAAACAAACTATGTTCTGTGCATAGGCCCAAAAGGGATCTCAAGGAAGTATGAAAAATTATTAATCAAAAAATGTGAACATGAAACCACCATATTTGTTAAATTCTGTAACTGTCAGCAATGCCTTAAATGTCTTATATTTGCGCTGAGCACTGTCTTCTGCTTATGTTTAAATACAGAGCATCTACATCAGGAAGACATGCAAATAAGGCTTCTCTGTGCCCTTGAAAACCAGGCCTGCCTTGACCCTGCAGCTCTGACAGAGGAGCCCAGGCCTGGATTCCCAGGTCCTCACATTCAGTGATTACCACTGTCCACAGACCATTCACCATGGACTTGGGGATCAGCTGGATTTTCCTTGTCTTTATTTTAAAAGGTAATTGATGGAAATGATATTCTGTGTGATATGTGAACATGAGAAAGAAAAAAAAATACTTTTCGTTTTTGTGTGTGACATATTCTGACCATCAGTCTTTGTGTTTGCAGGTGTCCAGTGTGATGTGCAGCTGGTGGAGTCTGGAGGAGGCTTAGTGCAGCCTGGAAAGTCCCTGAAACTCTCCTGTGCAGCCTCTGGATTCACCTTCAGTGATTATGGCATGGACTGGGTCCGCCAGGCTCCAGGGAAGGGGCTGGAGTGGGTCTCATGGATTAGATATGACGGGGGTGACACCGCTTATGCCGACGCCGTGAAGGGCCGATTCACCATCTCCAGAGACAATGCCAAGAACACCCTGTACCTGCAAATGAACAGTCTGAGGTCTGAGGACACGGCCACATATTACTGTGCAAGAGACACAGTGAGTGAGTGTAACTGAGAGCTCAGACACAAACCTCCCTGCAAGGCTCTCATGACCAGCAGGGGGCGCGGATGGCACACAGAGCTCTGTGTGGTAAGAGTTCCAAACTGATCAGAGTCCTGGAGGACATGGAGGGCTGGACTCTGTGTTTGGCCGGCCTCTTTACAAGTATAGTGTAGAGTAAAACTTGCAGTGTTCAAATCTATGTTCAACTTTCAAATTTCCTCTGTGGCAGGTGTTTTGTATTTATTTATTATAGTGTTTCTTTGTTTTTCTCTGAAGTCTTTAACTGTCTCTGTCTCTCTCTTTCTATATGTCTGTCTATATCTCTCACTCTGTGTGTATAGATGTGTGTTTGTGTGTTACACGTTGCCATGAAATGTCTTCCTTTAGCAATACACAAAATAATTTTGAAATGAGTTCCATCAATGGCCCCTGAAATCACCAACTGTCTAAACTCAGAAGTAGTCAGATGTGTCACCTAGAACGCAAAGAGAACATTATTCTCAAAGGCATTCTGGGATCACATGGATGATCTCACTATAAAAGTAGGTGAGCATTGGAATCCAGGGGATGATGGCTGTTCAATCAAAACATGATGCCACCTGGGAAATGATTTGTTTGTCAGATTGTCATGGAATTCTGTTGCCTGCGGTGATGGCACAGCTGTGGCTGCAACACATTGCTGTCTTGTGAGTTCTTGAGAAATGGCATAGAGAGAAAGAGCTCTGTATTCATAGGTTCAACCACTAGACAAAGGTCTGGAAGATGCAGGCAGGATCCATGCCTGTGTCAGCAAACTGATTCAACCTTCTCTGTCCTGCTTGGCCCATCATGTCCATCCACCTGTGTCAGGACAGTGTTCCTGAGAGGGAGCTGAGCTGTGACATCATGCCTGCTACAGCAACCCAGCCACAGCTGCACTAGTGAATTCCTGGGAAAACAAAAACTGTGGTCTGACAGACTGTTGCCTAAAAATGACAATTTAAGTGATTTATTCTCAGTTTCAAACAGACATTTTTCAACATGTTCTGAAATGTTTGGAAATGGATGTCTTCTAGAGCCAAACACCAACTTTCTATAGTTTCTGTAAATTGTGAAGGAGATGTGCATCCTTGCAGAGCAGGGCAGAGGGAGGAGCCTGGGGAGGCTGAGAGCACAGGGTGGAAGATTGCAGTACTACGGCAAAGGAAGAGAAGAGTCAGATACTGCTAAATTCCTGTTTACAAAAGAGGTACAGGAATAGGGCTGTGCCGTCCACAGGATATAGGTCTTTATCACAGACACGATCTTCCTGTCTTGAATCTGTCCACTCTAAGCTCATTCTTTGGCCACCAGTGCCCCAGAACTGTGTGTTCATCAGAATTATTTCATTTCTGTTTCTCAGCTGTCACTTCATCTGCTCCCAGTCACTGTTTACAGCATCCTATTTGTAGACAAGTGCAGCATCAACGTGGCGTCATGTCACAAGAGTGTGTAAAAATACATACTTGACCTAAATGAACACTGTAGGTATTTATGTGCCTGATTTTCATATCTAAAAGTGATGAAATAAAATGAGAAATTTTTATTGTTCTTTCATTTTCTGTGCACACCCAGGGATGGCCAGCAAGAAGAGAATCATGTGATAAGGAAGTAGGTTCCTGCTGGGGCCAAATTCTGAGGTCACCTGCTGCCAAGTTATAGCAGACTGTTCTCCATTGTCAAAAACCTGAGGATTAATATATTGTCAGCCTAATACGGAAACTGTGCAACATCAGGACAGCAGTGGCAGGACCACTGGGATGTAGCCCTGCATCCAGCCCACATTAGTCTCCTGTACTCCTCTGTGGTGTACATGAGGAGCACACATGTCTGGAACACAGCCCTGACGTCTCTGCTGGTGACCTCTGCATCAGCTTCAGCACCCAGTTTCCTTCCCTGCTTCACTTCCTCCCCTGACTTATTTTTGATGAGCCGTGATGCAGAAAATTTAAAACACTATTGGATGTGTGTCTCCTGTGAGGAATGCAGGCATCCCTGGAGGTATATGAAAGAGAGAGGAGGACAATGGTCCTGGAAGACTGTCTGATATAGGTGCATCAGAGAGTGTTATTTCAGTCTCAGGGAGGTTCAGCAAGGTGAGGAAGGAGTCTCTGAGGTGCAGGTGTCAGACCAACCCCAGCCTGCTCTGCTCCAGTGTCAGCAGGGCTTGGTTCACTCAAAGAGAAGCTCACAGATGTTGATAATTCACACACTTATCACAGTGTTGGAACTCTCATCACTGAGCCATAGCAATGAGTCTGGGAATGTGCAGATTGAACAGGTTTTCTTGAGTAGATTTCAGTTTAGCAGCAGAAGGAAGGAAGCCATCCTGGACAAATCAGGTTCCCATCTCATGACCAGTGGATGAAATTACCTCACTGCTTTCCTGGGATGAAGACTCTGGCTGGAGGATTAGGAACACTCCATTTGTGAGAATCCTTCTGTCAGCTGTTCCTCTCATACAGAGGGCATTTGCCACTCTCTCAGATTAATTATGATTTGCAAAACAAACAAACTAACAAACAGTGTCCTTTACTTCACAGATGCTTTTCTGTTTCATGGTGTCTCACTTATTAGTTGTTCATATTAGAGCCTGTGTTTTTGGTGTTCTCTTCAGGAAGTTGTCTCCCGTGTCAATGACTCAAGGCTCTTCCCTACTTTTTCTTCTAACAGGTTTATTGTGTCTGGTTTTATGTTGAGGTCTTGATCAGCTTGGACTTCATTTTTGTGCAAGGTGATGAGTATGGATGTATTTGTATTTTCTACATGTAGATTTGCAGTTGGACCAGTACCATTTGTTGAAGATGCTATTTTTCCATTGTATGGTTTTGCCGTATTTGTCAAAAAGCAGGTGTCTATAAATGTGTGGGTTTATTTCTGGGTGTTCTATACAATTCCATTGATCCACCATCCTGGTTGTATGCCAGAACCATACAGTTGTATTACTGCTCCTCTAAAGTATAGCTTGAGATCAGAAATGGAGACACCTCCAGAAGATCTTTTATCATAGAGGACTGTTTTAGAGATTCTGTTTTCTTGTTATTCCATATGAAGTCGAGAATTTTTCTTTCAAGGTGTGTAATAATTGTGTTGGTAAATTGAAGGGAATTGCATTGAATCTGTAGATTGCTTTTGGTAAGATGGCCATTTTTACTCTGTTAATCCTGCCAAACCATGAGCATGGGAGATCTTACCATCTTCTGATATCTTCTTCAATTTCTTTCTTCAGAAGACACTGTCGTCAGAACAAAAAGACAGCCTACAGAGTGGGAAAGGATCTTCACCAACACTACATCTGAAGGAGAGCTAATATCCAGTATATATAAAGAACTCAAGAAGTTAAACAGCAACAAATTGAGTAATCCAATTAAAAAATTGGGTACAGAGCTAAACAGAGAATTCTCAATAGAGGAATATCAAATGGCAGAGAAACACTTAAAGGAATGCTCAGCATCTTTAGTCATCAGGGAAATACAAATCAAAATGGCCCTAAGATTTTACCTTACACCCATCAGAATGGGTAAGACCACTAACTCAATTGGCAACACATACTGGAGAGGATGTGGAGAAAGGGGAACTCTCCTACATTGCTAGTAGGAATGTAAACTTGTACAACCCTTTTGAAATCAATCTGGAGAGCTCTCAGACTATGAGGAATAGGTTTACCTCAGGATCCAGCTATTCCACTCCTAAGCATATATCCAAATGTGCACAAGGACAAGGACATTTGCTCAACCATGTTCATAGCAGCTTTATTCATAATAGCCAGAACCTGAAAAAAAAAAACCCAGAAGTCCTTCAGTTGAGGAATGGATATAAAAATTGTGGTACAATTACATAAAGGAATACTACTCAGCAATTAAAAACAGGGAAATAATGAAATTTGCAGACAAATAGTGGTAACTGTAAAAGATCATGCTGAGTGAGGTATCCGAGAAGAAGGAAGACACACATAGTATAAACTCACTTATAAGTGGCTATTAAACATGTAATATAGGATAATCATAAAATCCGTACACCTACATAAGCTAAAGAGGAAGGAGGACCCTGGGTATGATGCTCAGTCCTCATTCAGAAAGGCAAATAGGATAGACATTGGAAGAGGATAAAAAGAAGGAACAAGACAGGAGCCTATCCATAAAGGGCCTCTGAAAGACTCCACCTAGCAGGGTATTAAAGCAGATGCTGAGATTCATAGCCAAACTTTGGGCAGAATGCAGGGAATCTTATGAAAGAAGGGGGAGATAGAAAGACCTGGAGGGCACTGGAGCTAAACAGGGAGAGCAACAGAAGTAAAAAATCTGGGCATAGTGGTCTTTTCTGAGACTGATACTCCATCTAAGGATCATGCATGGCAATAACCTAGAGCCCTTGCACAGATGTAGCCCATGGCAGCTCAGTATCCAAGTGGGTTCCCTAGTAATGGGAACAAGGGCTGTCTCTGCCATGAACTCAGTGGACTTCTCTTTGATCACCTCCCCCTGAAGGGGGAGGCAGCCTTAATAGGGAACAGAGGAAGACAATGCAGCCAGTCCTGATGAGAAATGATAGGCTAGAGTTACATGGAGGGAGAGGAGGACCTTCCCTGTCAGTGGACTGGGGGAGGGTCATGGGAGGAGAAGAGGGAAGGATAGCGGGATTGGGAAGGAGTAAAGTAGGGTGGTGCAGCTTGGATACTAAGTGAATAAATTGTAATAAATAAAGACATTAAAAATTGAAGAAAAAATAGTTTTAAAATATAACATCCACTGTTTGACACTTCTACTGTAAGTCTGTCCAGCTGATGGTTGTGAGTGGTTCTATTCATTCATTGTATCTGAAAACTCTCAACATTGGTAGAGTTTAATCCCTAACCAAATCGCTGATAGTCCTATAGTCTCACTTTCATATATACAACCTAAAAAACCTATGTCTCACAGCTGACGTAGGCACAGTTCTTTTATGGGTCTCCTGTATGTACAATTCAACCAATTTTATCATACGTTTCTAGTAATTTTGATGTGTTGTTCTTTTTTCTTAAAATCTACAGTGATTTATTTTCAAGTACTTCCATTTGTAGGGAGGCAACTCTTTTCCCTGTGTCTTTCACATTAAAATCTGCATCTTCAGTCCTTTTCTGCACTGAATTGACAACGATGCTGTTCATATGCTCAGAGTTAATAAATCAACAAACACTCTGATACAATATAAACATGTTCTCTGGTTTGAAATCGTGATTACTCTGTGAGGTATTAATGAACATCTCTCCTATGGGATAAGTCTGAGGAGAAGGTTGGGGTAATGGTTTCAAAATGCCAGATTTTTAAACCATTACCCCAAAATACCATATGATGGCTTGCAGAGAATAACACTGATATCCAAGGATATTTGTGTCTTCTGAACCAGTCACACTATTGATCTTTACTGTGAAACATGTTCACACATGATTTACATCTTAAGAAGTTTCTGGAAATCAGAAGTATATTAATTAAATTTTACGATAATTTTCAATCAACGTGTCGGGAAAGAATGTATGGACTCAAGGTTGAATGAGCATGGAATGACTTTGTTACAAAGATGTTTCAAGTGAACTTCTGTGGATGTGGGGACACTTCATTTGAGAAAACTCGATTTAGAGCCCAGCAAAAACTTATCTTGAGTTTCTCTCAGAAGAAAATGGTTAGAAAAGAACTACTTGCAGTAACAATGTAGAATGCATTAAAAAGAAATGATTATAGTCTACACAGATTTGTGAAGGGCTGAGGTAATTTGACTTCCATAAAACACTTGTTTCTTCTTTTTCATCACTAACAAAAATACTTTAACATATTCTTTCATAACTTTATATATTCCTGTGTGTGTGTGTGAGTGTGAGTGTGTGTGTGAGTGTGTGTGTGTGTGTGTGTGTGTACATGTGTGTGTGTGTGAGTGTGTGTGTGTGTGTGTTATTTCAATATCTCTATTGTGCCACTGAGTATATTGTACCAGGTCAGTCACTATGGTAGCTCACAGGACTCATTAGGTAAGGTTGATAATTACTTCTCTCCTCTGGTATCTAGAAAATCACCCTCCTAAACAGTGAAAGCTGGCCAGTATAGATGAAGCTTCCAGCTGGTACTAGGCTGACATCTCCATGTTCTATGACTCAGGTACCCGGTGCCTTCAGCAATAGCATCTGGGTGACACATCTAGAGGGCATGGGCAACACTCTTCAACACTTAGGCATGTTGACCCCACTAGTCAACATCTCAAAAAGAGGTAACCTATTTCTAGCACTAGGGTTTTATTTCCTAGCATGACGAGTTTAGTTGTGGAATTGCCTCCTGTAACATGATAACTCCACCTTTTTCTATGTGTATGTGTATATATATATATATATATATATATATATATATATATATATTGGTATTTCAGGTATCTTCTATAACAGTAGATATGGGACATCATGTGAATTCAAACATGACTTCTCTATAGAACATTCTGGACAAGCACAGGGCACCTCAGACCTCAGGAAGCTCAGGGCTGTACGTGATGAGCAGGTGGTACTGGTCAAGCTGAGGGCTAGCTGATGCTGTAATTTGTGATTTCCTCTTCCTGCTTATAAATCATCCCCAAACCCAGCAAGATTTCATAATCTCTGAAAATGTCAAATGGTTTGATTTTAACACAACATTATTTTCCTGTCCAGGATCATAGTGACCTCCTTGACACTTTCCTGAATGTTGGGGAGCATCAGAGGACATGCAAGTCAGCCTCAGCATATTTCAACAAGTGTCTGTCACTCTGAAAAGTGGTGAATGAGATTTTTGTGAGGAGTCTTTGAACAATTTAAATTACCTATGAATGAATCATTCTTATTTTATATGGAATAAAACCATACCTGAATTAACAATATAAAGATAGGTTAGAAAATGACATAAATTCTCTTTCAGATGCCTAATGAAATTGTTTCCCAAAGAAGGTACAGTTAGCATTCATTTATTTAAAAAAAAAAAAAATGAAAACCCCAACCATTCTATTATACCAATGAAGACTCAGAATGCAGATGCTGGGGTGAAAACCTGATAGCTCAGAGCAGCAGAAAATGCTCCCTATAACCCTCAATCTCAGCTCATATCCTGATGGAAAAAGCCCAAAAGGGGATCACTATTTCAGCTGACAGCCACAGAAGAAAAGGTTGTAAAACCCACAGCCAAAGTCTTGCTATCTCAAAGCCCCAAAAGCTAGAGAGATAGAGCTAAAAAGTTCCCTCTACTTCTACATGCTGTGTGAAATACCCCTCAACTCAAAGTCCCTCCTACTTTTCAATCTCTGTCAGCTGGTTTCCTGCTTCACCTCTTGATCTAGGGCTAACATTATTAAATCCTGTGTACAGAAAGATCTTAGATTAAAGGTGTGTTAGGGCTCAAACACACACACACACACACACACACAAGACAGGTTCTACAGTTTACACTCTGAGGGATATTAAGGGATATTAGTGGGATCAAATATCCTACAGCATTCTTTTTGTCACAGATTCCATGTTTGAATATTCTGGTACTTAGTGGCATTGATTTGCACTGTGAAACCTCAAGAAGGACCCTGTTCCAGATATTACTTAAATGCACAGTCCTGGAAAGTTTGACCCATTACCTGTGTTGATGTCAAGCACACTTCTTGTACCAATCCTCATTAATCCTCAGTACCCATGTATGATGTGAACTGTGTTCTCCAGCCTCAGGAAACGTCTGCAGTGGATGGAGAAACATGGAGAAATTGAAGCACATAATACAATTGAGCTCTCAATTCTCAAGGAAGTGTCAGCATGGATACTCTGGGGTGGGGTGAGAGAAAGAAAGAGGCAATGAGAGAGAAACAGGAATGTGAATTTATGACATTTGTTGACTATGTGATCAGTAAGAAAGCAAAGGGATTTTAAATACCATGTTATTCATCTTCTCTACTCTTGCACTTGTGGCTGAAAGGCCACAGCTTCTGAGAATTAATATCATTTTTCCAAAATTTACCATGGAAAATGAAATATCATGGTTTCCCTTTCTAAACCAAGAGATCCCATTTAAAAGCAGAGTTTGGTACTATTGTTGTCACATTTTAAACATTTTGCCTCTTGTAAAAAATTATCTTGGACCTTAAAGCCCAAGCATTCTCTTCTTCTGCAGTATTGTGAGCTCTCATAGCACCAAACTTCACCCAGCCTGTGTGCACATCCCAGCTGGTGTTGGCTCCAGCCTCTGTTCTCTCTCATCAGTGCATCCCATAGAAAGCAGAGTGGTGTACTTTTCACAGTTTGAGCTTTTGCTGCTCACAAAGGCATCCACAATTATTCTTCTGGAACTCTCTGCTGCTGTTGACAGGATAAGCCTGGTGTGTCACCTGTGAGCTAGAGAAGTTTCATTAAGAGACACAGTGTTGAATGTTTGTATACCCCCTGTGGTTCCCTTCTTCCTCCCGTCCCAATCTCTCCCTTCCTCTGCCCTCTGCATGCATGCCCCTCCCCAAATCCACTGATAGGGGAGGTCTTTTTTTCCTTCCTTCTGAGCCTAGTCAATTAGGTCTCATCAGGAGTGGCTGCATTGTCTTCTTCTGTGGCCTGGTAATGCTGCTTCCCATTCAGGAGGAGGTAATTAAAGAACAGGCCAATCAGTTCATGTCAGAGACAGTCCCTGTTCCTATTACAATGGAACCCACTTGGATACTGAACTGCCATGGGCTACATCTGTGCAGACATCTTAGGTTATCTCCATACACACTCCGTGGTTGGAGTATCAGTCTCAGGAAAGACCCCTGTGCTCAGACACAGTTTTTTTAATTGGGGAATCTCCACATGGATGCAGTTAAATATGGTCACATATCTACCTTATTTTCCCCTTCAATTTCTCCGATATCTTCCACAAAATGAGTCTTTTCTAACTTCATAGCATCATTAAGCCCAGTCAGTGCTGCTCCTTTGTGCATGTGTATGGAGCCAAGCACAGCAGCACAGGACTCCCAGTGACCACACCCTAAAAAGAAGGATTTCCCCTCTCCAGGACTATTCCCTTCCAATAGCTCCTCAGTAAGGTTCTATGCCCAGAAGTTACTTACTTTGTCTACACGGTTTTATGCTGCCTTGGTGTCAAATAGGTCTCACACAGACAACAGCCAAGATGAACTCATTAATGTGATAGGCATGTCCTGTCCAAAAGACAGCATTTCAACCCCATGCTCCATGACTTATATTATTCCACCTACTTCTTGTCCTCAGTGCTTCTGAGGTTTAGATGATCATGGACGACACTGGACATCTTCCTGTCAATCAACATAGTGAAGATTAGAAAGAATAAACTCTTCCTGATTCTGTCATGTGCAGAACCTAGATCACATGTATTATGGGTTTGCACTTCTTTGTGTAGGTTTTGAAACTAAAATTGGAATGCTCTGAAGGGAAGACATCTTCAGTGGGTATCAAGAGGACCAAAGTCAACAGCATAATGGTGACATGAAAGCAAAATACGGCTGTATGAGAGAAAGGGGATGAGGATGAGGGAAACAAGAAAACTGGTGAAATAATGACAAACTCATCTTTAAAGTTAATTGAAAGCAACAGTTATGCTGAATGTATAAAGTTGGGAAAATAAAAACTAACATAACACAAAGGCAGTGATATGTTTCCTGATATACAGTGGAGGATGAGAATGACAAAAGGGAGTTTAAATAACTTCTGGGGAGACTTCAGAATGCAAAAGAGGTCGCTTTGCTGCAAATAGGAATCTAACTCATTAGCAAACGCTGAAGGAAGGGCAGGCACTGACAAGGAATGTCAGGTTTGAAAGCCTTCTATGCCCTGAGAAGAGGGTTATCTCAGAAGTGAGTGAAATTCAGAGGAGTCACCAGTGTCTTCAAGACAGAGAATGAATTCTACTAATCTTTTCATGCAACCCTGTCCAAGGGTAAAGTCAGGCAGCAGCCAGGTCCAGCCCAGATAATAGGAAAGACTGAACTCTTACATAGAAACAAATCTTCGTGTGGAGCTGTTTAATTTCACATTTACACTGAGGACACATAACAGTGTGAAGACACAGCATGTTGTGTGCTTATGCACAAAAGAGAACTAAATAAAGAGTGCTGAGTCATTAACAACAGAAAAGTGCATAAGGAGCTTCCACACCATACTGTGTTGATTTCAGTAACTGTCATCAGTCTTTGATGTCTTATATCTGCTCTGAGCACTGCCTTCTCCCCAGGCCCAATTACCAGCCTGCTACAGCAGGAAGACATGCAAATAAGACTTCTCTGTGCCCTTGAAAACCAGCCCTGCCCTGACCCTGCAGCTCTGACAAAGGAGCCCAGCCCTGGATTCCCAGGTCCTCACATTCAGTGATCAGCACTGAGAACAGACATTTCACCATGGACCTGGGGCTCAGCTTAGTTTTCCTTGTCTTCATTTTAAAAAGTAATTTATGGGGAAGGGATACTGTGTGCTGTGTAGATATTAGAAAGAGAAATGGAGTTTTAGTGACAGTGTTCTGACCAGTATTCTCTGTTTGCAGGTGTCCAGAGTGACGTACAGCTTGTGGAGTCTGGAGGAGGCTTGGTGCAGCCTGGAAAGTCCCTGAAACTCTCCTGTGCAGCCTCTGGATTCACCTTCAGTAGCTACAGCATGGACTGGGTCCGCCAGGCTCCAGGGAAGGGGCTGGAGTGGGTTGCCGTTATTAGCAGTGGAGGTACAATCTACTATGCCTACGCCGTGAAGGGCCGGTTCACCATCTCCAGAGACAATGCCAAGAACACGCTGTACCTGGAAATGAACAGTCTGAAGTCGGAGGACACGGCCACATATTACTGTGCAAGACACACAGTGAGTGAAAGTTACCAAGAGCTCAGACACAAACCTCCCTGCAGGGCGCTCATGACCAGCAGGGGGCGCTGAGAGCACACAGTGATCTGGGTGACAGAGTTCCAGCCTGTTGATAGAGTCCTGCTTTCCCAGATGAAGACGAAAGGACCTGGGCCTCATTCTGAGCTGGAGCTCTTCATCTGAGGCTCAGATGTAGTCAGATGTGACACAAAGAATCAGAATAGAGCATTCTTCTCTGTGGCCAGTCTGGACAAATCTGGTTCCCATCAGATGACCGGCAGATGACGTGACCTCGCTGTTTTGCTGGGATGAGGACTCTAGCTGGAGGATTACGAACATTCCTTCTTGAGAACCCTTCTGTGCCAAGCAGAGAGCAGTCGCCACTCTCTCAGATTATGATTTAAAAAGAAACAGCTTAAAATATGACATCCACTACTTGAGATTTCTACTGTAGGTCTGTGTAGCTGATGGATATGAGTGAATCTGTTCATTCTCTCTTTCTGAAAACACTCAACATTGGTAGAAATATTGTAATCGCAAAACAAAATCTCTGATAATACTATAGTCTTCCTTTGATATATACCTCACAGCGGAGGTAAGCACAGTTCTTTCATGGGTCTCCTGCATGTACAAGTCATCACATTTGATCATATTTTTGTGGTGATTTTGATGTATTGTATTGTTTATTAAAATTGCACTGATTTTTTTCAAGTAATTCATTTTTATAGGAAGGAAACTCTTTGCCCTGTGTCTTACACATTAAAATCTGATTCTGCAGTCCTTTTCAGCAATGAACTGACAATGATGCTGGTCAGAAGCTCAGAGTTAATAAAACAACAAACACCCTGATACAACCTGAACATGTGGAGAGGGTTTCCTGGTCTGAATTTCTGGTCTCTCTGAGAAGTATCAATTAACAGCTCTCCTATGGGATAAGTCTATGGAGAAGGATGATAGCCTGACAAACCAAATTTTGAAACCATTATCTCTAAACAGAGTATGATGTCCTGCAGAGAATAACACTGAAATCCAGGAGATTCCCATCTTCTGAACTGGTCACGCATTGATCTTAATCATGGAACATAACTGCACATGATTTACATAATAAGCAGTTTCTGGAAATCAGAAGGATATAAATTAAATTTTAAAATAATTTCCAATGTATCGTGAAAGAATATATGGACCCAAGTGTGACTGAGCATGGAGTGACATTGTTACAATGAGGCTTCAGGTGAACTTCTGTGCCTTTTGGACATTCATTTGATAAAACTGTGATAGGAGCCCAGCAAAAATCTTATGTTGTGTTTCTCTTAGAAGAAAATGTTTAGAAAAAAACTGTTTGCATTAACATTGCAGAATACCTTAGACACAAATTATAATGGACTACACAGTTTTGTGAGAGGCAGACATACCTTGACTTCCATGCTACACTTGCTTCTTCTTTTTATCACAAAAAAAACACTTTACCATGCTCTTTCATATGACTTTATATAATAGTGTGTGTGTGTGTGTGTGTATGTGTGTATTTCAATATCTCTATTTTGCAAGTGAGCATATTGTACCAGGTCAGACACTGCTATAGCTCACAGGACTCACTAGATAGGGTTGATGATTACTTCTCTCCTCTGATACACAGCAAAGCGACCTCCTAAACTCTGAAAGATGCCAGTATAGATGAAGCTTCCAGCTGGCACAAGGCTGACATCTCCATGTTCTATGACTCAAGTACTTGTTCTCTTCACCAGTAGCATCTGGGTGCCAAGTCTAGAGGGTAACCAAGAGCATGGGCAACACTCTTCAACATTTAGGCATTGAATGGTTCCAACTAGCCAACATCTCAGGAAGAGATCAGGGAAAGAGAAAACAGATAAAATGTTTTCTTAGAGTACATCATTCTGCCTTCCATCCTCTGATTGAGATCCTTCTTTTTGGTCAGTGCATGTGGGCAGAAGAGGTTGAATTAAAACAACATCTCCATTCACAAATAAAATGTGAATTATATTCTAAATGACGAATTGCCTTGTGATGAATGAAATTAGAGGAATTTATGAAAAAAGAAGAATGATAAGAAGTGCTGTGAAGATGGAGAGGAAGGAATCCAATCCTGTTCCCTATCAACATTTGTTTGGTTCTGCTATGACTTGGTAAATAAGGTGCAGGACCCTCACAGAATTACAAACGAAGACCATGTGACCAACCAGTCTCACAACAGGGTAGGTAGTGATGACAGAAATTGATATTTTCATTTAAAATACATTTTCATTTCCATGTTCACTCCCTGATATCATAGTCACACCTTCTCTCACTGGTGGATTCTCTGTCTGAGGCCTGAGGTGTGAAGTCACATAAAGACACCCTCACTGAATGCTGCTTCTGGCTCACACAGCCCTGTGCTCCTTCTCACGTGTGTCACCAGCATGGAACTTGTCCTTGCGTAAAAGTGTGGACAGAAGGTACATCCGTCAGATTTTCAAAATAGTAATTCCCAAAGTGGTTGTACAAGTTTACATTCCCACCAGCAGTGGAGGAGGGTTCGCTTTTCTCCACATCATCTCCAGCATGTGTTGTCACTTGAGTTATTCATCTTAGCCATTCTCATGTCAGGGTTGTTTTGATTTGCATTTCCCTGGTGGCTAAGGACATTGAACTATTCTTTAAGTGTTTCTCTGCCATTCGAAATTCCTCTATTGAGATTTCTCTGTATAGCTCTGTATCCCATTTTTTAATTACATTACTTGATTTATTGCTGTTTAACTTCTTGAGTTCTTTATATATCCTGGATATTAACCCTCTGTCAGATATAAGGTTGGTGAAGATCCTTTCCCAATCTGTAGGCAGTCATTTTGTTTTGATGACAGTGTCCTTTGCTTTACAAAAGTTTTTCAGTTTTATGGGGTCCCATTTATTGATTCGCTTTCTCAGACAATTAGGAATGGCACTACCTCAAGATCCAGCTATACCACTGCTAGACATATATCCAAAAGATGTTCAAGTGTATAACAAGGACATCTGCTCTACCATGTTTGTAGCAGCTTTATTTGTGAGAGCCAGAAGCTGGAAACAGCCCAGATGCCCTTCAGTTGAGGAATGGATACAGAAATTGTCATACATCTACACAATGGAATATTACTCAGGAATAAAAAAAAAAACAAGGAAATCATGAAATTTGCAGGAAAATGGTGGAAACTGGAAAAGATCATCCTGAGTGAGGTATCCCAGAAGCAGACAGACACACAGGGTATTTAATCACTCATAAGTGGCTATTAGACACATAATATAGAATAACCCTACTAAAATCTTTACACGTAAAAAAAAAAAACTAAGCAAGAAGGAAGACTCTGGCTAAAAGGCTCAGTCCCCATTCAGAAAGGCAGAGGATGGACATTGGAGGAGGGAGAAACAGGGAACAGGAAAGAAGCCAACCACAGAGGGCCTCTGAAAGGCCTCTCTACCCTGCAGGGTATAGAGCCAGATGCTCAGACTCATAGCCAAACTTTGGGCAGAGTGTAGGAAATCTCATGAAAGAAGTGGAGATAGTAAGACCTGGAGAGGATAGGGACTCCACAAGGACAGGAACGGATCCTAAAAGTTGGGGCACAGGGGTCTTTTCTGAAACTGATACACCAGCCAAGGACCACTCATAGAGATGGCCTGGAACCCCTGCACAGATGTAGCCTATGGCAGTTCAATATTCAAGTGGCCTCCATAGTAATGGGGACAGGGACTGTCTCTGACATGAACTGATTGGCCTGCTCTTTGATCACCTCCACTTGAGGGGGGAGCAGCCTTACCAGGCCACAGAAGAAGACAATGCAGCCACTGCTGATGAGACCTGATAGACTAGGGTCAGAAGGAAGGGGAGGAAGAACTCTCTTTTCAGTTGGCTGGGAGACAGACAGGGGTGGACAAAAGGGAGGGTGAGATTGGGAGGGGAGGAGGAAGGGAGGTACAGGGGGAATACAAAGTGAATAAACTGTAATTAATGAAATTAAAAATATTTAAAAAAAGAAAAGCAGACACACTAAACCGCTTAGAAGAAAAAGTGGGGAAGAGCCTTGAACTCATGGGCACAGGAGACAACATCCTGAACAGAACACCAACAGCACAGGCTCTAAGAGCAACAACTAAATGGGACCTCATGAAACTCAAAAGCTTCTATAAAGCAAAGGACACTGTCATCAGAACAAAACGACTGCCTACAGATTGAGAAAGGATCTTCACATCCCTAAGAGCCAATGTGCACCTCATGACTAAATTCCATCCTAACCCTTCTGCTGGAACTTACAGGGATATACACAGGCACTGAGGGTGTGGTGTCCTCTTCTGCCTGCACAGCATGTGTGGACTCACTGACCACCTGCATAGTGTGAATCATTCAATTTCAAGTTTATATAAACCTGAAATCCACACAGATGCAAAACTCTTCCTGATTCTTGGTCACCAGTTGCTCTCAGAAGCACAGGCAAATCTCAGTCACCTGAAGGGAATCTGAAGACTTGACCTGGGCTTCCTTTATCCTCCCAGGATCCTCCCCCAATGCAAAGCAGCCCTCAGGCTCAGGCTGAAAGCCCAGGCCTAGCTGAGCAGCCCCATCTGCTCTCCCCGAGCCTCCCTCAGAGCATGGCTGTCCTGGTGCTGCTCCTCTGCCTGGTGACCTTCCCAAGCTGTAAGTGCTTCAGGGCATCAGGAGGGACCCAGCCTGTCATCTGTGGGATATGTGACTGACATGATGTTGCTTGTCCCCAGGTGCCCTGTCCCAGGTGCAGCTGAAGGAGTCAGGACCTGGCCTGGTGCAGCCCTCACAGCCCCTGTCTCTCACCTGCACTGTCTCTGGGTTCTCATTAAGCAGCTATCATGTGCACTGGGTTCGACAGCCTCCAGGAAAAGGTCTGGAGTGGATGGGTGCTATGTGGAGTGGTGGAGGCACAGCTTATAATTCAGCCCTCAAATCCCGACTCAGCATCAGCAGGGACACCTCCAAGAGCCAAGTTTTCTTAAAAATGAACAATCTGCAAACTGAGGACACAGCCAAGTACTACTGTGCCAGAGACACAGTGAGGGAACTCCAGTGTGAGCCTGCGCAAAAACCTCCTCACTGTAGGGATGCTCATGACCAGCAGGGGGCGATGAGGACCAACAGAGAAGACACCCAGTGAGGGTGTCTTCAGAAGCTAGGAAGCTCTGCATTATGCTGTGTGAGCTTGTGTTTTAGTGTTAGAATCTCTTGTCTCCTTTCTACCCACAGAACTCCTCTAAAGGCCTCTCTCCAGAGCCGTAGTCTTTCAACTTCCTATTTGTGCACACACTATAAAAACTGGTTTTCTTTCCTTTTTCTTATCCACAAATCCTCCAAGACACCGATTTGATTATAGTTATCACACAGAACGGTTTATAATTTTATACATATATATACACATTTACATTTATATATTTAAAGTTACGCAGCACTCTGAATTTGAGACATTTGCTGATTGTAACTTCAGTAGACCTTGGGAATGTTGAGTAATCTGACATTAATCTTCTATATTGTTGCAGGTGATGGAAAAACAGACTTTCTTGAAGAGAACATTTAGCTACTATTTTGACATTATGATACATTTTCATTAGATAAATGATGTAGATATATCAAGTAAATTAGATGACACCTCAAACTCCCAAGTAATGATTTCTTTACAGCTGTCTTGTGCCTGCTCAAAATAAAAACCTCTCAGCCAGCAGTGTCAGGTAGTTACACCTTCTGTCCTGGCTCCTTCTCTCCTCAGCCCTTCCCATGGACAACTGCAGCCTACGGTTTTTACAGTTTGTGCTTTTGGTGGTGTATTCACTGCATGTCCCATCCAGCAGTTCAACGGGTTCCTAAGGAGAGGCGAAAAGAATGGGAAGGTGACAAAGACATAAGGAAGGAGAGCAAGTCTGTAGTTTGATCTCGTTCTCCTTTATTTGGAAATTTTCACACAACTTTATAGGGAAAAGGCAGGAAGGTAAAATGTGTCAGAAACTATGGTTTATAAAACATAACAGGGTGATTAATGATGATGCAGAATACTGCAAGAATGTTTACTAAAAGAGATACTACAAGAATGTCAGCTAAGATATCTCAAAATGTCTGACAAACAAATGTCTCATAGCTTCCGAAAATGTAAATCTCTCACCTATGACCT
Organism: Meriones unguiculatus; assembly: GCF_030254825.1. Lineage (NCBI taxonomy): Eukaryota > Metazoa > Chordata > Mammalia > Rodentia > Muridae > Meriones > Meriones unguiculatus. Next base: position 118,419,863 of record NC_083355.1, on the reverse strand, counting down.
TGTTGCAGCTGTCTGTAACTTTCCACTAGCTGGCCTTGGCTCCCAGCAACTGCATATAAAGGCTCCCAGTGAAGAGCTTAAGATAGCCTGAATATAACTCCATTTTGAAATAAATGTATTGAGTGTGAACTGAATTCAGGTACCAGGAAATATCACAGAATGTACACCTGGCAGAAAACAAAGTTAACTCTCCTAGCAACAAACTCCAGGAAATATAACAGAATAAATGCTTCATAGAAAATAGAGACAAACTCCCTGGCAATAATCAATGGGAATCGGTTGAGAATCAGGTGTGAAAATTCTCCCCAATGTTTCAGATATGGTTTAGAAAAATAGCCATTGTGATTATATGCCTTAGCCATTGTGATTGTGTGCCTCAGAAAAGGTCAGCCCACCCTGCTAAACTTCACCCAATTCTGTAATGCCAAAGCTTGTGCCCCCCTGCTTGCTGCCATGAAACCCCCTGCTCATAGACTTTCCCTTTAAAAATCCTGTTCACTCAGAGCTCAGGGTCCCACTTCTCTACTGCTGCACCAGTGAGACTTGGGTCCTGAGTTTGATAGCTCTCATAATAAAGCTCTCTTGCAATTGCATTGAGTCATCTCCTGGTGGTCTCTGAGGGTCCTGTGAACCTGGCATAACACCAGAATCACTCTCTGGCTCTCTCTGATGCTGTTGAGTGGAACAGCCTGGGGTTCCATTTGTGAGCTAGACAAGTGTCCTTCAGAGAAGCAGTGTTGACCCTGGGCTCCATGCTAATGGATCACTGTCTTGAAGAAACTTTGAAAAGGAAAAAAAAGAACCTGCTCATTTGAGTGTGAGGCTTCTCTGCAAAGGACTGAAACAACAGTGTGTGATGAAGCTTCGGGGACTAGGTTATTATACTCCTAACCAACTGTATTATTGTTGTCCTGAGATCAGGACGCACAATAGTGAACTGAACAACTCTACACAAAGCTGACCACAGAAGTCTTTCTCATGTCAGTGTGAGGCTCAGCCCCCAGGACTGGGTAATGACAAAATGAGCAGAGTGGAACTTCTAAACAACCTGGTTGTGCTTGAATTTTATCATAATGAACTTCTAGATGTTCTAATTCCAAAGGGTTTCACTTTTGACACAACATACTATGGGTATGATAGTACTATGTGTTAAAGGGCTGTGAAAACATACACACTGAGGTAAGTAAGTTATTCAACAAATTAGTACAGGCAGGAATCTCACTCTGAAGTTGACCAGAATTACCAACAGTACATAGAGGTGCCCCTGAAATTCACTCCTCTTGAGTATGTCCAGTGATTAGTTCTCGAGGGTTATACAGAGAAAGGATGCCCAGGTGGCCTGAGTTCATAACCATGGAACACACCAACTCACACAGGTAATCGAAATGAAACATAGCAGAGTAAGTGTTCTCAGGGCACGTGCTGTGATAGCGTGTGACAGGAGTGACAGGCACCCTGTGATGTTCTTTCCCCACCTCTGTCTGAGCAGGAGGAAACACCACCTTGTTTCAAGTACCAGGTAAACAAGTGGAAACGGTGATTTACAAGTCATGTAGAGGGTTTTCTGTGACTGGATTTTGTAGAAATACCTGAAGGACCCCACCAGGCCTCAGGAAGGTGACCCCAGGTGAAGTGGCTGCTCCTGGCTCAGTCAGAGATGACAGAACAACGAAATCCAGAAGTGATGGCATTCTCAGGCTGAGATGCTCTCATGCACATAAAATCAGATTATTACTGTTCTTACTATTCAGTTGCCTGAGTGATTCATGGAACTGTCAGGTGAGAAGTAAAATGGCTAAGACTTCTAACCTATTCTGACTAATGAGAAAGACCCCAGGAAGTTAGTAATCATAGATTCTGATTGTAGTTGCATAACTACTGGTTTTATAACAAGTAACAGAAGAGGTACTGATGCCATCTGTGTAAAGAGTAAATGAAAGCATATTATTGAACTGACATTTATCATGAAACGTCATTGTAGCACTGTATTGGGAGGACATCAGGGAAATTTGGGGAATGGGATTTTTTTTCCTCTTCTGCCTGAATTTTTAGTAATATTTCTCCTCTTTATTAAGCTTAGCTGAAGTTTGAACTTCATGTATCCATACTGTTAATCCGATATTACTAATACACGTGCATTATTGAATGACCACACAGGTGTTTTAGAGGATCTCTCACAAAATAAAAAAAAAAAAAAAAACACATGAAGAACATAATCTGCCACTATTAACTGTGCTCAGCATCCACACAGCTCACTATTTGGAATAATCCTTCCCCCTGACTGATTAGTCTTCTCACTATACATAGTCCATTCAGGGATCACCTGACTTACTATCCCTGAGACCAGTTTTTTGTTTTTTGTTCTGTTTTCATGAAGTTCCATTGAGCAGAGTTCCTTTTGTTCTTCAGGTCTCTGACTGTCATTCATAAAATGCCCTCCATGTCCATCCAGCTTTGTGTAAATTTGACCACTGTGAACAAGGCTGCAGCAAACATGAGGGAAGGTTGTGATTGCTCTTCCAGGTGCTGAAGAAGAAGCTCAGAGGTTCAGAGAGCACACTGCTCTGGAGGGGATCAGGTTCAGGTCCTCACAGGCGGCAGCTCAGAAGCACCTGTAAGGCTAAAGGACCAAACACACTCTCCTAGTCTCCTGAGCACTACACTCCCCTCACAGAAACACACACACATAATTAAAATAATAGATTTCATTAAAAATCATTCATCCAGTGCTAGAAGTTGGTATAATAGAGGAGTTCTTATGGAATATGTGTAACCTTGATTCAAATGGTAACATTTCATAAGTACCCTCCACATTTTCATTACTAGGTATTTATTTGAACCACTACTCACTGTCAAAGGTAAGAACACCATCCCACCAATGTGATCAGAGTAATTATTCTCAAAAATGACCTTTTCCATCATTAGTCTGAGTTTAGAGGACACATTATAACACAGAGATCAGAGATCAAGGAGGTGAGGAGTGGTGTCCAATGTGGGCACATCTGTCTGCCGTCCACCTTCTGACTGGGATCCTTCACAGTGACCACTGCATGAGGTCAGGAGAGAATGTAAAACCCAAGATCTATAATCATAGAGATGGAAATTAAGTCCTTAGTGACACACTTTATGTAGCCAATGGTGTGGTTGGCATTTACAAAGAAAGAAACAAACAAATGAACAAAGGAAGGAAGAAAGGAAGGAAGGATGAAATCAAAGCAATAATTGTGAAGATGAAGGAAAAATGGACCCTGTGCCTTATTAATGGGAACAAGATTCAACTACGAAATCAGAAAATAGTTGGAAGTTCTTCAAAGAATTACACACGAAAGACCAAGTGACCCAGAGAGCTCACTTCTGGGTGAGGACAGAAAAAGTAACATTTTTATTTCAATGCTTTTTTTACATTTTCATGTTTATTTCTGGGTCCCACACCTACACTGAGTCAAACTGATGGGATCTCTGTATGTGTAAGCCTGTGGCAAGAATGCTTTCTGGAGTGAGATTGTAGCTCTCACATCTCTGTGGTCCTTCACCAATTTTCAGTCAGCATGGAACTTGTGTGTGAATAAAGGTGGGTAAAGATGTTATGTCAGTCAGATCTGAAAATGATAATTTGTTGAGGTAATTCAAGCATACTACAACTTTTGCATACTAATACATGAGCTTTGATGAGTTTTGTCATAGATGAAAACTCCACACTCTAAGACAGGAAAAGATTCATTGCTTCCCATAAATCCCTGTCAATGTTTCTTTATATGATCATTTTAGTCAATTTGAAGCAAATGTAATGGCAGTTTTGAGCTTCCTGGAGTTCACCCATCCAGCATTGGTCAATGTCCTTTTCTCCTTGGACAGAAGTTGACTGAATTTTTCATGGAAGGAGACTCTCCCAGCCTCTCTGTTCTCCAAAGTCATGGACTCTTTCTCTCCAGCCTCTCACCTGCAGCTGTCTGTGCCTTCAAAGACAGGGAATCTCTGGTAAGCAGCAACTCTGGTAACCCACTCTCTTGATAATCTGCAGATACTCCACAAATGTTAAATGTATTTAACAGGCACATGAAATATAAATGCCTTGAATGTTGCAGACTCCACATGGCAGCAACTTTCCAACTGTCACATAGGCGTGGGAGGCCCGGGTACCTCCCCTGCATCTACTCAGCATACTGTGACGATAGTAAACCTTACATAACCATACACTGTCTATACATCCTCCTTTGTTCTGTTCCTCCTCCCTGCTCTTTCAAGTGTCCCAAGATGACACCCACAGGCAATCAATGACCTTCAGGTGTCCCACATATCCAAGAGACCAATATAATGAAGCACCTTTCACCTTCCAATCCCAGCACAACCCCATAAATATAGTCCAAAGCCCCACCTGCACTGACCCTGTATTCTGTGCCTCTTCTCCAGCCCCTGTCTGTCAGGTGTGTCTAAAGCTTTGCTTTCTCCCTTTAGGAACCCTCCAGTTGCCTCCTGTGGCTAGAAGTTCCCAGTAGGGAATTTCAACCCTCTTCTGCTCTCTCAGCCTGTCTACTTCCCCTAACGTAGCCATGAGTCTATCACTCTGCACATCTTGCTCAAGTTCATCTCCATTCCCAACAGCCCAGTGTCCTACTATCTACCTGAAAGATTACTCACCTTGGCCCTAGTGTGGTTCTGAGGCCCAAGTGTGACCTGGTGGGGCCACACCCCAGCTTATGTTTCTTCAGCATCTACTAACCTCCTGTCCATCACCATCAGATACTCTGCACCTCTTCTTTCCTCTGACCATCTTTACATCCCTGGTTTGAGGGATGCCCTGCTGGATTTATTGTTATGGCACTTCAGTGTAGCTTGCTTGGAGGTGTGGAAAATCTCTAAAACCTATCCTATTTAATTAATTAGTTAGTTAATTAATTAATTAAGTACTGCTTTGGTTGCTTGCCTACCCAGGTTTGGATATGTGATATTTCCCTTTAGCATTGATTTCTGCTTTATTGTCTTCAACCAATCAGGTATATCCTGTTTTATTATTTTTCCTTATTGTGGGGAATCTCTGCATGACTACATTAAATATGACATTTATCCCATACAACTCCTCACACACCTTCCTCAACATATGTGTAACTCAAGCCCAGTTAGTGCTGCCCATATGTGCACATGTGTGTCGACACCACAGCAAGTTTGGAAGCCTGCCAGTGACCACAGCCTCAATAATAATGACTCCCACTTCAGGAACAGTCCATGTCCAACTGCTCCTCAGTAAGAGATAAAACAGAAGCACTCAGCCCTCTCTATACCAGGGCTTTTGCTGTCTTGGGCCTAGTGAGGTTTATACAGACAACAGCAGCCACCATGAGTTCCTGATTGTCACAGCCATGGAGTGTCCTAAAGACAGCATTTCACAGCACTCCTTCCATGCTCCTCCTCTTGCATTCTTCCCACCTCCTCTTTCCCAGAGATCTCTGAGACGCACTGGAACATGAAACTGCAAATCTCTGTCACACAATACAGTGTGGACTGGGAAAGACAAGCACTGCCCATTTCTGTCAGCTGCAGAACCTCGAATGTGTGTGTCTCGACTGTGTCTGGGTTTGGTGTTTTGCCTTCCTTTTTACAAGTGTTGGAACCAGAGTGGAAGTCAAGGTAGGAGAAGACATCTTAACTAAAGGGCAGGATAGACAAAGGGAAGGGTAACAGTGGAGCTTTGAAAGGAAAATTGGGACATGTTAAGAAAAGGGGGATGAGTAGAAGGAAGCATGAGAACTGGGGAAAACAAAACCAAAGTCTCTGAAATGCCGTGTTGAAGGCATGATTTTCTGTGTTGTTATAAAAACTCATTAAATACCCCAGATGTGCTGACTATATAAATTTGGAGAAATGAAAACTAGCCTTGCACAACAGTGAGGAGTTTCCTGGTGTTAGAGTGGAGAGGAGAATAGTGCTGTTAAAAGGGAGCATAGGGAGAACTTCAGGATACAAACAAGTGAGTTTCCTGCAATTATGTCTCTATAGTAACCTCTGAGTTACAGACAGACAGCAACGGGGATGTCTCAGTTTCAAGCCCCCTATGGCATGAGACAGCGAATCTCTGAAGTGAATGAAATCCAGAAAAGTTCCAAGTGTCCCCATCACAGGGAAGGGGTGTGGCTAACTCTGCCACTGTCCAAAATCACATCAGGCAGAAGCCACGTCGATTGCAGACAGAGGGAGACATTGAGCCCATACATGGAATCACAACTGTGTGTGGTGATATTAATTTCACATTAATATTGAGAAGACAAGACAGTATGGCAACACAGCGTGTGCTCTGCATTTGCTGGTAAAGGGAGTAAGTTAAGTGTGGTGAATCCATAACATGAAAAGGGTGTGCACAGAGCTACCTTACGGTGTCGATTTCTATAGCTGTCATCAATATTTGATTTCTTACATCGGCTCTGAGCACTGTCTTCTCCCCAGGTCCAACTCCAGAGCAGCTATAGCAGGAAGACATGCAAATAAGGCTTCTCTGTGCCCTTGAAAACCAGCCCTGTCCTGGCCCTGCAGCTCTGGCAGAGGAGCCAGGCCCTGGATTCCCAGGTCCTCACATTCAGTGATTACCACTGACCACAGACCATTCACCATGGACTGAGGGATTAGCTTGGTTTTTCTTATCTTTATTTTTCAAGGTCAGTTATGGAGATGAGATTGTGTGTGGTGTGTGGACATGAGAAGAAAAGTTATTTTGCTGACATATTTCTCACCAACAGTCTCTGTGTTTTCAGGTATCTGGTGTGATGTGCAGCTCATGGAGTCTGGAGGAGGCGTGGTGCAACCTAGGAAGTCCCTTAAAGTCACCTGTGCAGCCTCTGGATTCACCTTCAGTGACTATAGCATGGACTGGGTCCGCCAGGCTCCAGAGAAGGGGCTGGATTGGGTCGCTTACATTAGTTATAATAGTGGTACCACTATTCACCATCTCCAGAGACAATGCCAAGAACACCCTGTACCTGCAAATGAACAGTCTGAGGTCTGAGGACACGGCCACATATTACTGTGCAAGAGACACAGTGAGTGAATGTAACTGAGAGCTCAGACAGAAACCTCCCCTGAAGGGCGCTGATGCCTACCAGGGGGCGCTGAGAGCACACAGAGCTCTGGGTGACAGAGTTCCAGCATGTTCAGAGAGTCCTGGAGGACGTGAAGGTCTGGACTGTGTGTTTGGCCTGTCCACAGGGGTTTTCTCTACATGTATAGTATATAAAAACACTCCTAGGCATATATCCAAAACAGGCGTATATCCAAAATATGCTCAAGTACATAATAAGAACATTTGCTCATCCATGTTTGTAACAGCTTTATTCATAATAGCCAGAAGCTGGAAACAAACCAGATGTCCCTCAACAGAGGAGTGGATACAGAAATTGTGGTACATTAGAATTATAGAATAATAGAATTATTCTCAGCTATTAAAAACAAGGAAATCATGAAATTTGCAGGCAAATGGTGGGAAGTAGAAAAGATCATCTTAACGGTGGTATCCCAGAAGGAGAAAGACACACATGGTATATACTCACTCATAAGTGGATATTAGCCATATAATATAGGATAAACATACTCCTAAAGAAGCTAAACAACCAGGAAGACCCTAGGGAAGATACTCAATCCTCATTCAGAAGGATAAACATAATAGACATTGGAACCAGGAGAAGACATGGTACTAGACAGGAGCCTACCACAGATGTCCTCTGAAAGACTCTACTGATTGATGTATAGAAGCAGATACTGAAACTCATGGCCAAACTTTGACAGAGTTCAGGGAATCTTAGGAAAGAAAGGGGGGGATAGAAAGAGCTGGAGGGGACAGGAGCTCCAAAAGGAGTCCAACAGAGCCCCCCCCCCAAAAAAAAACTGAGTCCTGAGAGCCCTGGAGAGACTGATTCCCTAACCAAGAACAATACATGGAGAGGACCTAAAACACAGGCTCAGATGTATCCCATAGAATCCTTGTAGTTTCCAGGTATTTATTCACCTTTTTTTTTCTCTGCATGCTACTTGCTTTGGATTTATTTGTTACAGTGTTTCTCTGTCTGTGTTTCTGTTACCCTCTCTTTCTGGCTCTGTCTATATCTGTCTGTGTCCTGTCTGTTTCTCTCTCTCGCTGTGTCTCTTTCTCTATCTGTGTGTGTGTGTGTGTACATGTATACACACTGAAGTATGATGTCTTTCTCTATCGACCTACATAATAATTTTGAAATAAGTTCCATCCTTGGGCCTTCGTCTTATGATCTGCCTAGACCGGTCGGCCAGTGTGTCCCAAGGATCACATGTTTCCATATCCCATGGCTCAGCTTACTCATTGGCTACTTCTTTTCGTAGTTATGGAGAACTAAACACAGATCTATGTTCCTGTGAGGGAAGAACTTGAAGCACAGACCTATCTCAACAGCCCATATTTTTTATGTAGTATATACTCTAACTTGGAAAAACTGCAGAGCATTACAGAGGTAAAAGTGAGTCTTTCTAGGGATCAGGATCAGATCCTGAAGAAGCAAAGAACGCATAAGACTGTGGAACCTATACTCAAGGCAGAAACTAGGAATAATTGTTAGTTAGAGCATTGTCTGGGGTTCAAATTAGAGCCAACATGGAAATCAGACAGAACCGTGACCCCTGAGCCCAAGTGAGCATCAGTCTCTCCATCATCCTTACACAAACCATGCACAACAGACACTGACCAGCTATGGCTCTGGGAATAAAATGTGTGGTGTCAAGTCTAGAAGGTAACCAAAAGCATGCACAATAGCCTAAATATTTGGGCGTGGATTGGACCTCACTAGCTAACATCTCAAATCCTCTTTACAGTAATAGGGATTTTTTTTTCCTAGCAAGTCATGACTAGTTGGGACATTGCCTCCTGTTACATGATAACTCCACCTGCTTCAGAAATGAAAATGGGGACATAACAATAAACACTGAGGAAATTTACAAAAAGAAAAACAAAACAAAACAACAACAACAAAAACGTTGGTCTTTTGAAAAGACTATGCTGCCCCCTCAAAAAAAATCTAAACTAAATGAAATGGACAATTTTCAAGATAGATTACATATATGAAAACTGAATCAAGATCAGGTAAATAAATTAAATCGTCCTTTACCTACCAACATATTAGGAGATGTCATCAAAGTCTCCCATTCAAAAATAAGTAAATAAATGAAGAAAGAAAGAAAGAAAGAAAGAAAGAAAGAAAGAAAGAAAGAAAGAAAGAAAGAAAGAAATGCTGAGGGCCAAATGACTTCACTGCAGAAGTCTGCCAGACTTTCAAGAATAGCAAATCACAGTGCTCATCAAACTATTTCACAAAATAGACAAAGAAGGAACATTGTCAAACTCATTTTATGAGGCATGGACACCTTGATTTCTACATCACACAAAGACTCAATAAAGAAAGAGAATCTCAGACCAATCTCATTTATCAACATTGTTGGAAAAATATTCCATAAATTGCTCACGAACTGAATCTAAGAGCACCTCAAAGACATCATCCACCATCACCAAGTAGGTGTCCTTCCAGGCTTGCAAAAGTGGTTCAGTATATAGGAATCCATTAGTGTAATCCACCATATTAACAAACTGAAAGAAAAAAATAAACATGATCATCTCCTTAGATGCTGAAAAATTATTTAACAAAATCCAACACCCATTAATGTTTAAAGTCTCAGAGAGATCAGGGATACAAGGCACATAGCTAAACACAGTAAAGACAATATACAGCAAGCCTATAACCAACATCAATCAAATGAAAAGAACCTTAAGAGTATCCCACTGAAATCACAGACAAGACTGCACACTTTCTCCATATCTCTTTAACATAGTACTGGAAGTCCTAGATAATAAATAAGGATATAAAGGAGATAAAGAGAATATAAATCATAACAGAAGAAGTCAAAGCATCACTATTCACAGATGAAATGATAGTATACTTGAATGACCCCAAAAAATTCTACCAGAGAACTTATACAGCTAATAAACACCTTCAGAAAAATGGCTGGATACAAAATTAGCTCAAAAATCAGCTTTCCTGTATATAAGAGAAAAAAAAGTACACAAAAAGTTAGGGAAACAACATCATTTACAATAGCCACAAATAACAAAAGGTACCTTTGTGTAACTGTAACCAAGTAAGTAAAAGACTTGTGTGAAAAAAAATTAAGTCTATCAAGAAAGATATTGAAGACTATATCAGAAGATGGAAAGTCTTTTCATGTTCATGGATTTGAAGGATTAAAATAATAAATATCTTACATTTAAATTCAATGAAATTGCCATCAAAATGCCAACACAGTTCTTTAAGGATCTTGAAAGAACAATTTTCAAATCCATATGGAAAAAAAAATAACCTCACTATCTAAACTCAGCCTGTATAATTAAAGACCTTCTGGAGGTATCTCCATTCCTGATATCAAGTTGTACTATAGAGCAACAATAATAAAAACTACATGGTACTGGCATAGGAACAGACAGGAGAATCAATTGAATTGAATCAAGAACCCAAAAATAAACCTATGGATACTTGATTTTTATTTTTTTACAAAGAAGCCAAACCATACGAGGGAAAAGAGACAGCTTCTCTAACAAATGCTTATGGTCTAACTGGATGTATACATGTATAGATCCATAATTATCACCCCGCACTAAAGTCCAAGTAGATCAAAGACCTCAACATAAAACCAGATACACTAAGTCTGTTAGAAGAAAAGGTAGGGAAGAGCCATGAATGCACTTGCCATGGAAGATAACTTCATAAATAGAATAAAAGAGGTCAGGCTCTAAGTTCAACAATCAATAAATGGGACTTCATGAAACTAAAAAGCTTTTGTAAAGCAAATGACATGATCAACAGAACAAAATGGAAGCCTACAGGCTCACAAAAAATCTTCACCAACCTACAAATGTCAGAGGGCTAATATCCAGAATATATAATGAACTCAAGAAATTACACACCAACAAACCAAGTAATCCAATTTTAAAATGGGTAAAGGGGATAAACAGAAAATTCTCAACAGAGGAATGTCAAATGGTGAAGAAACACTTAAAGAAATGCTTAATGCCCTTAGACATCAGGGAAATACAAATCAAAACAACACTGAGATTCCAACTCACATGTATCAGAATGGCTAAGATCAAAAACTCAAGTGACAACACATGCTGGAGAGGACATGGAGATAGGGGAAAACTCTTCCACTGCAGGTGGGACTGTAAACTTGTACAACCACTTTGGAAATTATTCTGGCACTTTCTCAAAGAAAAACTGAAAATAGTGCTACCTCAATACCCAGTTATACCACTCCTGGGCATATACCCCAAAATGTTCAGCCATACAACAAGGACATTTGCTCAACTATATTCATAGAAACTGTATTCGTAATAGCCAGAATCTAGAAACAACCTAGATGTCCCTCAACCCAAGAGTGGATAAAGAAGCTGGGGTACACAATGGAATACTACTCAATAATTAAAAACAAGGAAATCATGATATTTGCAGGCAAGTGGATGGACTAGAAAAGATCTCCAGAATGAAGGAGCCAAGAAGCTGAAAGACATGAATGATATATACTCACTTATAAGTGGATATTAGCCATATAATATTGGATGTTTATACTAAAATTTATACTAAAATCTATAGACCTAAAGAAGCTAAAAATAAAGAGGACCCGAGGGAAGATGCTTCATTCTCATTCAGAAGGGAAAACAGAACAGACACCAGAAGCAGTAGAAGAGAGGGAACAGGATAGGAGCCTACCACAGGTGTTCTCTAAAAGACTCCATCCAAAGGGGGATAGAAACAGATAATGAGGGTCACAGCCAAACTTTGTTTAGAGCACAGGGAGTCTTATGGAAGAAGTGGGATATAGAAGGACCCAGAGGGGACAGGAGCCACAAAGACCACCAAAACACAAAACAAGCAAACAACAACAACAAAAAAAAACAACTTGGGCCCTAAAGTACTGCAGAGCCTGATGCATCAACCGAAGACCATGCATAGAAATCATCCAGACCCTCCTGCTCAGATGTAGCCCATACACAGATCGTCTCCCACAGTAAGGGGAGAACTGAGAGTCTCTGACATGAACTCAGTTGTCTGATCCTTGATCACCCTCCCTGGTGTTTCAACCTAACCAGCACACAGATAAGGAGGGTCAGGCAGTCCTGATGGGACCTGATAAGCTAGGGTTTTAAACAGAAGGATAGGAGGACGTCCCCTACCACTAGACTATGGAAGAGGGATAGAGGAGAAAGACTGAGGAAGGGTGGGAATTGGAGGAGATGAGGGAGGTGGCTACAACTGAGATACAAAGTGAAAAATTGTAAAAAATAATAACAGGAAGAAGAAGAAGGAAGGAAGGAAGGAAGGAAGGAGGAAGGGAGGGAGGGAGGGACGGAGGGAGGGAGGGAGGGAGGGAGGGAGGGAGGGAGGGAGGGAGGGAGGGAAAGAAAGAACGAAAGAAAGAAAGAAAGTGTGCTCACAAACTGAATCCAAGAACACATCAAAAACGCCATCCAACATGGTAAAGTTGGTTTAATCTCAGAGATGCAAGGATGGTTCCACATATGAAAATCAATCATTATAACCCACCATATAAACACACTAAAAGAAAACAAACTATATAATCCTTTCCACAGATGCTGAAAAAGCCTTTGAGAAAATCCTACACCCCTTTATGTATAAAGCATTAGAGATCAGGGATACAAGGCACTTACCTAAACACAATAATGAAATATACAGCAAGACAATAGCCAATATCAAATTATTAGAGAGAAATTTAAAGCAATTCCAATAAAATCAAGGACAAGATAAGGCTGCCCATTCTCTCCATTTGTATTCAATACAGTACTGGAAATCTGAGCAATAAGACAACTAAAGCAGACCAAGAGGATACAAATTGGAAAGAAAGAACTCAAATTATCACTATTCACAGATATGAGTGTATATATAAGGGACTCACAAAATTCTAACAGAGAACACCTACATCTGAGAAACACTTTCAGAAGGTGAAAGAATTCAAAATTAACTCAAAGTATCAGTAGACTTAATTATATAAATGATAAAACTGGCTGAGAAAGGAGTTATGAAAAGAACATTCTTCACAGTAGCCACAAATAATATAACATATCTTGCTTTAATTCAAACTACAGACAAAGTCCAGTATGACAAAAACTTCAAGTCTTGAGATAAAGAAATTGAAGAAGACAGGGACATGGAATGTCTCAAGTCACTATGAGGACTGAGGACGTTACTAATACTAATAAGTAAAATTCAGATAATTTCCTAGTGTTCTTGTTACATTTAGTGAGTTCTGCTACCATCACCTTGCAGGAGTAACCCTGACCAGGATCCACATCAGGGAAAATCCATACCCAGTGCAGACAGTGTGAGAAACTAAACTCACATATAGAAACACAATTGGTTTGTCCCTAGGGAAAATCAAGCAAGGTCTCTCTGAAAGAGAGAGTGGGAATGATAGGGGCAGAGACGCGAAGAAGGGAGTCAGTGTTCTAATGAAGACTCCTTTATTAGTCACTCAAGCAGCTTTTTTAAAGAAAAAAACCACAAGCAACTTTCTCCTGGTAACAGCTCATCTGCTTCACTTGGCAAAGCTCCAAGGATTCACTCAAGGTTACACAAAGTTTGTGGTTATCAGGAACAGAGCACCCCACTGGAGAAGCTGCCAAGGATAGTTTCTGAGAAACAGAACTTTAGATTAGACCCATATCTGCCAAGGCCAGGGGGCAAAATTCCATTACAAGATTCCTTCACACTATTATGTGTGGCACCATTTAATAATACAATTATTCTAAGGAAAAGTGTGAATATGGAAAGAAAACCATGTTCTGTGCATATGCATAAAAGGGAAATAAATGAAGTAAAGAGATTCCTTTAAAAGGTGAAGAAGAATCTGCTATAACTTTTATGAAACCCTGTACCTGACACCAGTGTCTTATATCTGCTCTGAGCATTGCCTTCTGCTGAGTGTCCAACTCCAGAGAGCTATAGAGGAAGACATGCAAATAAGGTTTCTCTGTGCCCTTGAAAACCAGCCCTGCCCTGACCCTGCAGCTCTGGCAGAGGAGCCCAGCCCTGGATTCCCAGGTCTTTTTCAATCAGTGATCATTCCTGACCACAGATCACACATTATGGACTTGGGGCTCAGCTTGGTTTTCCTTGTCTTTATTTTTAAAGGTAATTTTTGAAAAAGAGACTCTATGTATTACATACACATGAGAAAGAAAAAAATGTGTGTGTGTGTGTGTGTGTGTGTGTGTGTGTGTGTGTGTGTGTGGACAGTTTTCTGACCAGCCTTCTCTGTGTTTGCAGGTGTCCAGTGTGATGTGCAGCTGGTGGAGTCTGGGGGAGGCTTGGTGCAGCCTGGAAAGTCCCTGAAACTCTCCTGTGTGGCCTCTGGATTCACCTTCAGTAGCTACTGGATGAGCTGGGTCCGCCAAGCTCCAGGGAAGGGGCTGGAGTGGGTCGCATACATTAATACTGGTGGTGGTAGCACCTATTATGCCGACGCTGTGAAGGGCCGATTCACCATCTCCAGAGACAATGCCAAGAACACCCTGTACCTGCAAATGAACAGTCTGAAGTCTGAGGACACGGCCACATATTACTGTGCAAGAGACACAGTGAGTGAGTGTAACTGAGAGCTCAGACACAAACCTCCCTGCAGGGCGCTCATGACCAGCAGGGGGCGCTGAGAGCACACAGAACTCAGGGTGACACAGTCTGGTTAGAGAGTCCTGGAGGACATGGAGGGCTGGTCAAAGCTGAGTTTGGACTGCCTCTCCACAGGATCGTGTATATTCAAACTTGAAGGGTCCAAATGTTTACACAAGTTAACAACTTTCTGTTTCCCTGTGTGAGATGTGTTTAATATTTATTTATTAAAGCTTTTCTTCTCTGTATTACTGTCCTGTTTCTCTCTGTCTCTGTCTCTTTATTTTTCAGTCTCCACTTGTGAGTGTGTGAGTGTGAGTCTTTGTGTGTGTGCACACATGTGACTGTTGACATGAGATATCTTCCTCTATCAATCTACAGGATAATTCTGAAATAAGTTTCATCGCTGGGCCTGGATCTCAGCATCTGCCTACACTGGTTGACTAGTGAGTACCAAGGGATCACACTGTCTCCTCATCCCAGAGCTGGGCTTGCTGGTTGGCTACCACACCTACTTCTTTTTGAAATTATGGAGAACTAAACTCATTTCTTTGTCTTTGTATGTTAAGACCTTGAAACACAGAGCTATCTCCACAGCAGCTTATAGATGATTTATTAATATTCCGTAAACTCTGATTTGAACAAAGTGCAGAGGATCACAATGGGCAGACGTGATTTTGTATCTGGTCCACAACCAAATCTCCAAGAAGCAAATGACACTTGACCCCAAGTCTCAGGGCAGAAACTCAGAAAGAATCCCTGGTGAGGGCACTGTGTGAGGTTCAAGTTAGAGCCAACATGGAAATCAGGCAGGACCATGACCCATGAACCACGATAACCCTCACTCTATCCATCATCCTCACAGAAACATACACAACAGATGCAGCACTGACCAGCTGCGGTGACAGGAATTAATGTGTGTGAGGCTCCAGCCCTGAGACATGAGGCCAATGAAGCTGGCGATGTTCACCTAGCTTTGGTTATCTGCGAGCAGCTCTTAACCCACACAACAGTTAACATGCCTTTTCCTTTATTTATCTCTATTTATTTGTTATGGTTTAGTTATACAGGTCTCCCACAAGTTAATGTCCAAATGAATTTTTAACACATAATCCCCCTTTCCACTCTGAGGCTTCTAAAGAACTTAATGTCACTGCAGTCCCAGAAACATGTTATAAAGGATGCTTGACTCATTCTGATTGAGTTCATCATCTGAAGCTCAGAATTAGTTACATGCACCACTTAGGACCAGACTAGAGCCTTCTTCTCAATGGCATTCTGAGACCACATGGATGGTGTCACTATTGAAGAGTAGGTGGACACTGGAAACCAAGTGGTAGTGATTGTTTAATCAAAGCATGATGCCACCTGGGGAATGATATAAGATTGTCACATTGTCATGACCTTGTGTGGTCTATGGTGATGGCATAGCTCTGGCTGTAACACACTGGTGTCCTGAGAGTTGTGGGGAAATGAAAGGAGAGAGCTCTGTATTCACAGAATCTCCCATTAGACAGCGATCTGTGAGATGCAGGCAGGAGCCACAGCTGCTTCTATATGGGAAACATTCTCTGTCCTGCTCTACCTTCATCAGCTCTCTCCTCATGTGTGAGGACAGTGCTCCTGAGAGGGATCTGAGGCTCTAACAACTTGGTCACAACAGCTTCCCAGCACAAGTGCATTATGGTAACTGGAAACTGGTCCACACAGGCTGGGGCCTGACACTGACAATTTCTGTGATTTCTCCTCAGTTTCCAACAGTTGCTAGTTAACAGGTTCTACAATTCCTGATAATGGATGTCTTCTGAGAGCCAAGCATCAACATTTCTGTAGTTTCTGTACATTGGTGAAGGAGATGTGCATCCTTGCAGAGCAGGGCAGAGGGAGGAGCCTGGGGAAGCTGAGAGCACAGGGTGGAAGATTGCAGCACTACAGCAAAGGAAGAGAGGAGTCAGAAGCTGCTAAAGGAAGAGAGGAGTCAGATGCTGCTAAAGGAAGAGAGGAGTCAGACGCTGCTAAAGGAAGAGAGGAGTCAGATGCTGCTAAAGGAAGAGAGGAGTCAGGTGCTGCTAAAGGAAGAGAGGAGTCAGAAGCTGCTAAAGGAAGAGAGGAGTCAGATGCTGCTAAAGGAAGAGAGGAGTC
This sequence comes from Meriones unguiculatus, assembly GCF_030254825.1. Classification (NCBI taxonomy): domain Eukaryota; kingdom Metazoa; phylum Chordata; class Mammalia; order Rodentia; family Muridae; genus Meriones; species Meriones unguiculatus. Next base: position 118,403,043 of record NC_083355.1, on the reverse strand, counting down.
AGATGCTGCTAAAGGAAGAGAGGAGTCAGAAGCTGCTAAAGGAAGAGAGGAGTCAGATGCTGCTAAAGGAAGAGAGGAGTCAGATGCTGCTAAAGGAAGAGAGGAGTCAGATGCTGCTAAAGGAAGAGAGGAGTCAGATGCTGCTAAAGGAAGAGAGGAGTCAGACGCTGCTAAAGGAAGAGAGGAGTCAGGTGCTGCTAAAGGAAGAGAGGAGTCAGGTGCTGCTAAAGGAAGAGAGGAGTCAGGTGCTGCTAAAGGAAGAGAGGAGTCAGAAGCTGCTAAAGGAAGAGAGGAGTCAGGTGCTGTTAAAGGAAGAGAGGAGTCAGGTGCTGCTAAAGGAAGAGAGGAGTCAGGTGCTGTTAAAGGAAGAGAGGAGTCAGGTGCTGCTAAAGGAAGAGAGGAGTCAGGTGCTGCTAAAGGAAGAGAGGAGTCAGGTGCTGCTAAAGGAAGAGAGGAGTCAGATGCTGCTAAAGGAAGAGAGGAGTCAGGTGCTGCTAAAGGAAGAGAGGAGTCAGAAGCTGCTAAAGGAAGAGAGGAGTCAGAAGCTGCTAAAGGAAGAGAGGAGTCAGAAGCTGCTAAAGGAAGAGAGGAGTCAGATGCTGCTAAAGGAAGAGAGGAGTCAGGTGCTGCTAAAGGAAGAGAGGAGTCAGATGCTGCTAAAGGAAGAGAGGAGTCAGATGCTGCTAAAGGAAGAGAGGAGTCAGATGCTGCTAAAGGAAGAGAGGAGTCAGAAGCTGCTAAAGGAAGAGAGGAGTCAGGTGCTGCTAAAGGAAGAGAGGAGTCAGATGCTGCTAAATCCCTGTTTCCAAAAGAGGTACAGGAACAGGGATGAGTTGTCCACAAGATGAAGGCCCTCATCAAAACCTCCATCTCCCTGTCAGGAATCTGTTTCCTCTAAGCTCATTCATTGGACAAAAGAGTTCTAGAATGTGCCTTCATCAGAAATGTTTACTTCACTGCAGGTTCCCAGTGCTCATTCCAGTCTCCTCCTGGTCACTATTTACAGCTGACAGGGGTAGAATCCCATGAAACAAGAGTCTATGAAAATATATATTCAACCTTTGTGAAGAGTGCAAGAGACAGGTTACTACAGGTCTGTGAGTTAAGAACTAAAGTCAGATATTTTACCATTCCTTCGTGTCCTATGCACACCCAGTGTTACCCAGCAAGTTTTGGGAAAAATGTATCTAATGAGGAATTAGACACATGCTGTTGGCAAACTCTGGGATCACTGGCTGGAAAATTAAACCAGAGCGTTCTACATGCTTTGAAAAACACCAGGTTCAATATACTGTCCACCAAATACGGAAACTGTGCACAACATCCAGGAATATGGTGACCAGGACCAATGGATGCAGCACTGCAGTGCAGCCCACATTAGGCCCACATGTTCTCCTGTGGGTTCAAAAAAGAGCACACATGTGCAACACAGTCTCAACTTTTATGCCAATCCTACTGCATCAGCTCCAACCTCTAGGCTCCTGCTCTGAGAGAGACACTGTCCTGAGTTCCTTTTCTGATGAACAACAATGTGGAAATGTAAACCAAATAAACACTTTCACCCCAAGGTACATTGGCCATGGTGTTTCATTACAGAAATAGCAACCCAACTTAAGAATCCTGTTCCTCCATCTGACCTGGAATGTAGAACATTTGGTAAAATCCCAGACTCAGGGCCCTTATTCGACCTTTCCCCCTAGTTATACCATGTGCACCAATAGAACATGGTTCTCAGTAACTATAATAATTACATTTTAATATGATCTTCTGGAATACAAAAAGCAAAACTATATTAAATGCCTGTCATCTGAAGGAAAATATGCATCCCTGAAAGTAAATGAAAGGGAGAGAGGAGGACATTGGTCATGGAAGACCGTCTGATGCAGGGGAGGGCAGAGAGAGTTGAATGTTTCTAAGCTTTTTTGTTTCATCCTCGGGAAGTTCCAACAGCTGATGTAGGAGTCCTTGAGGCACAGGCATCCCACAGACCCCAACCTCCCAGTCTTGCTCTGCTCCACTGTCACTACAAAGCTTAACTCATTGAATGAGAAGCTCCAAGACATTGACTCAGCACATGGATATTATACTCTTAGGACTCTCATCACAGAACCCATAGAAATGAACCTGAATTAAGTGCACAGTGAACACAGGGTACTTCAGTGGACTTCAGGTCAGCCGTGGAAAGAAGCCAGCGTGGACACATCAGCTCTCATGCAGGGACTTGGGTAGGAAATGCCTATCTGCTTCTCTAGGTTGAGGACTCTGGCAGAATGACCAGGGCACTCTCCATCTGTGAGAGCACTTCTCACCTGTAGCTCTCATGCAGAGAGCGGTCACCACTTCCTTCAGATTAAATAAGTCTTGTAAATACCTGTTTAATGATGCCGGTGTCCACAGTTTGAGATTTCTAGTGCAGATTTGCCTCACAGGTGGATATAGATGAATCTGATTGTTACAAGCACAAATCTTTCATAGGACACTTGCTTGTACAATTCAACCTATTTATGCATAGTTTTATGTGGATTTTGATTTATTCTATCATTCCTAAGAAAAGCAATTTTTTCCAAGATTTCCAAGAAGGCAGTTCTTGGCTCTGAATTTTATGGATAGAAACTGTAGGCTTCAGAAGTTTTCAGCACTGGAAACTGACTGTGAGGTTGGTCTTGATCTCAGTGTTAATGAATTAACAAACTCCATGATATGCCCTTAACATGTAGAGATAGTGTTCAGTTTTGAATCTGCTGTCTCTCCAGGAAGTATTTAATTAACATCTCCACTTTGGGCTAAGTCTGCAGAACTGCCTAATAGCCTGAATGCCAGATTCTGAAATCAAGAGTCCTAAACTGTGATTAGAGCCTAACAAAAATTTAACTTGTGTTTGTGATAGGAGGTATTGTTTAGCAAATAACTGTTTACTGTAACATTTTAGAATATATTATATGCAGATAACTATTGACTACACAGTTTTCTGTAGTAATGTGATATCCAGAATACAACTGTATCTTCTCTTCTATCACTTAGAAAAATAATACTTAAACATGTTTGTTTGTTTTATTTGTCATTATATGTTCATGTGTGTGTGTGTGTGTTTGACTTTCAATATCCATTTGTGATTGGAATAATATCTTGCCAGGTTATACTTGTAGGACCAAAAGCTAAGTAAGAATAATAATTATTTCTGTCCTCTAGTATCTAGCAAACAACTTCCAAAACAGTGAAAGCTGGCCAGTATAGATGAAGGTTCCAGCTGGTATTAGGCTGATATGTCCATGTTCTATGACTCATGCACCTGGTGTCTTCAGCAGTAGCATCTGGGTGACACGTCTAGAGGGTAACCTAGAGCATGGACAACACTCTTCAACATTTAGGCATTGAATGGTCCTTGCTAGCCAACATCTCAAAAAGAGTTAAACTGTTTCTAAAGCTTTTATTTCCTAGCATGATGTGATTAGTTTGGAATTGCCTCCTGTTACATGATAACTCCATGTTTGTATAATGATCTTGTAGAATGTATACAATTTACCCTGTTCATTCAAATGTTGATTTCTGTATACCACTATCTTGTTTCAATCCAGACATGGCATTGTGATGTTTATTTTAAGCCTCACCTGTCTCAAGTTTGTGTAAACATGTCACCATTTGTTCTCTGTATTGTCAATAAAACAACCAGCCAATGCTGAGCAATGGAGAGAATAGAGATATCCTGGTCCAGAATGGAGAGAATAGAGACATCCTTGTCCAGAAGTGAAGAGAAAGAAGCAAGTGGGAGGAGTCAGAGGGCAGAGAACTACAGGAGAGGGCTTGGAAGCATGAGGAGAGATGAACCAGACCTAAGATATGACTAAAAGCAAATATAATGTGGGAAATCTGAATGGGAGCAAACCATGTGGGTTTGGAGGTTTAGGATGGAATAACTGTTGCCCAGCATTGTGCTTTAGGTTAATTAAATAAATCATAATCTCGGTGTGGTGATTTGGGTATACAGCTGGTTTAGGAATAAACAGTGTTTAACTAAAAGTTAAATCAATACCAAATATTAATAATGAACAATTCCACCTTCCTCTACATGTATATGTGTATGTATACACGTGTAAGTACTCAGGAATCTTCTGTAGCAGATAGTCATGGGACGTAGTGTGAGTTCCAACATCACTTCTCTATAGAGCATTCTCAACAAGCACAGGGCACCTCAGACCTCAGCAAGCTCAGGGCTGTACTTGATGAGCAGGTGCTACAAGTCATGCCGAGGGCTGGCTGATGCTGTAATTTGTGGTTTCCTCTTCCTGCTTAGCAATCTTCCTGAGACCCCTCAATATGTCTCTGAAAATCCCAGATGATTTGTTTTTAAAACAACATTATTTTCCTGTGGAGAATCTAAGTTACCCATCTGACACTTACCCTATGAATCATTCTTTATTTGTTCATATGTGGAAACAAAACACCTATTTTAAATTATTATTGAATTATAAAGTGTACCTTACCTGTATTAGCACTCTAAAGCAGGTTGCAAAAAACATATGTTCTCTTTCAGATGCCTAATGCAACTGGATCCTTCAAAAATTACCTTAAGCCATTCTTTATCACATATTCCATTTTTAAATGTTCTGGTAGTTGGTTCTCTGTGAACACTCAGCAATAATCCTCTCCCAAATATTACTTGATGTGCACAGTCTTGAAAAGTGTGAGTGTTGATGTCACCTCCACTTCTTTTACCAGTCCTTATCAATTCCTCATTAAATAGTTCGATATTTTCACAGTTTAATATTATTCTCCAAGGCTTTGTTCACACACACACACACACACACACACACACACACACACACTTTTATGAAAGAATGCATCCTGCTCTACTGCACTCTGCCCCCTTAGCCTGGGATAATTAATCTTTATGTTCTGTGGGGAAAAACACAATGTTCTTCCCTCAAAGGACACTAACAAAATCAATTCTGAGTACACTCTGGATGAGGAGTCATCACACATTGTTGTCTGTAGACCCATCAACACACGTAGGTCACAGCAGCTGTGAGAAATGAAGCACAGGGTGCGAGTTAATGATGATTGCATGGTAATCTTTAAAAAGTCTTAAAATTCAAATTCATATAAGAAGAATCCTAAGGAATGTTGGCAGAACGTATTTTGAGGGTGTGGGAAGATGTTGGCCAAAACATGAAATTATAATTGGGTGAATAATGTGATAATGGCCATGTGAACATAGAGCCTAGGCTTAATGCAGTAGCTATAACTTGGCAAAATAAAAATGTGCTAAAGGTTCAATTGATTGGTCAGCTGAATTGTGGGTCAAAAGACGGCTGTTGAAGCCAAGATCCATAGTATCATTTGGCTTAATATTGGTGATGGGATTCAAAGCTCAGAGAGATAGTAATTTAAGAATGGGCTTAGTATATGGAATTTAATCTTCCAACATGGGAGGGAACAGAAGACAGGCCCTTCCCTAGAATGGGGAGAATCTGACTGTGAGAGGAACACCAGGATTCCAGAAGAGCTTTGTACTTGTTGTTTTCTGTAGGCTAGCCCAGTGTGAGCCCTGGATAGTCCAATTAAAGGTTATCTTGATGAACTTGGATTTTGGAGAAGCATGAGCCCAGTGACACCATTTTGCTGTCAAAGCAAAACAGAGTGTTCTTAATTAAATGGCAGCAGAGCAGAGCAATGACTACAGTGGTCTGCCCCATATGAACTGATGACAGTGGCTAATTAGCCATGGTGTTCCCTGAAGTAAAACTCTTAGGAAGCATATTGAAATCTTCTTCACCATGTGTGACCCTGTAATTAATAATTCATACATATACAGAAAGCAGCACAAGTTCCACACTGTTACTGTTTTGTCATTGAATATCTTGTTTGCTCCATGTACAGTGATTAAAATTTTGCTGGGTATAGTAGACTGGGCTTACATGTGTGGTCTCTTTCATTCTGCAAGACAACTGCCCAGCCCCTTCTGGCTTTCAGTCTGTGGAGACTAAAGGTGATTCAGGTAGGTCTGCCTCTATCTGTTACTTGGCTTTTTCCCTTGCTGTTTTCAATATTCTCTCTTTGTGCTGTATATTTAGTGTTTTTAATATTTTGTGGTGGGTGGATTTTCTTTTCTGATCCAATCTGGTTTTTGTTCCTTTGTTTATTTGTTTGTTTTGTTTGTTTTGTTGTTCTGTAAGCTTCTTGTTTGTAGGAATCTCTTCAGGTTGGGGAAGTTTTCTTCTGTGATTGTTGAAAATATTTTCTGGGCCTTGGACCTGAGAGTTTTCTCTTCTTCTATTACTATTTTTATTAGGTTTTGTCCTTTGATAATGTCCCAGATTTTTTGGATGTTTTGTGTCAGAAACTTTTTAGAGTTAAAATGATCTTTGACCAACATATCGATTACTTAAACAATATTTTCTGTGCCTGAGAGTGTGTCTTCCATCTCCTGCATCTGTTGGTGATGCTGTGTGTGTGGTTCCTGTTGTCTTACATAGGTTTTCCATCTCTATGATTCCTTCCCTTTATATTCTCTTTATTGTTTCCATTTCCATTTTCAGGTCTTCATTTGTTTGCTTTATTTCCTTTTCCTGTTTCATTGTAGTTTCCTGTATTTCTTTAAGAGATTTATTTCTTTTCTCTTTCAGTGCCTTTTCTTCTTTATAGTTTTGGATTTAAGGTCATCTACTTGTGCTTCAGATATGTAAATATAAGCACTTGTAATAGGATAGCGGGGCTCTGGTTTTGCAATATTTCCCTGGCTCTTTTGACTGTGTTTTTACACTGGCCTTTATCCATCTGGTTGCCTCTGAGGTTCGCTAGATGCTCATGGTGTGGGCATGACTCCTTGGGAGGCAGACAGTGCTTTGGGCCTGACTGTGGAGCTCAGGGAATAGCCTGCTTCTCACCCTGCTGTCTGTGCCCCGGGTGAACATGAGATTTTTTGGGTTCCATAGCCCTCTTCAGGAAGGTAGGCCAAGCAACAGAGCACACACACACACACACACACACACACACACACACACAAACAAACAGGGCCAGATGTTTTAACACTACAGACTTTCAGGGAGGGGAGAAGTGTAAAAGCCACCTTTATTCACCTGTTTCAGTTGTGATCTAGAGGGCTTACTGTCTCTTTCTGCTGTCATAGGTGTAGCCCTGGAATCTTCTAGCCTCCATACAATCTGAGGCCTAGAATGTTTTCAGTCTCTGAGAATTATGGCTTAATAAGTTTACCCTTTCTTACTTATTTTCAGCTCTGGGCTTGCTGGCACAACTCAGGTGTCCTTCAACACCTTCCAATCTTGCCAACAAAAATCTCTTACAACTTCACAACAATTTTTAAACTAATTAATCCTACGTATATGTGCATGTGAGCAGTAGAAGCAAGGATTACAGAATAGAACACCCACCAGTAATGACATTTTCAAACAGATAAATTCTCTCCATGAAAGGGCTACATCCAAGAATTCCTCACTAATACATATAAGGCCTGGAAATAATCTGCACAGTCTATACTGTGTGTTTACTTGGCTGGGTTTCAGGTAGGGTTTACACACAAAACTACATCCACCATGAGTTAGGAATGAGGTAGCCATGTCATGTCCACAAGACATTATCCCCCAGCACTCTTTCCCACGCTCCACCTCTTACACCCGTTCCACCTCCTCTTGCTCCGTGTCCTCTGAGACCTGGAGGAACTTGAATGGAACTAAAAAGTGTTATGACACTACAACAAAGATTTGAAAGGACAAACTCCGCCTGTTTCTGTCATATGCAGAGCCTACACTGTGGGTGTCAGGAGTTCTGACTTCTATGTTGTAAGTGTTGGAACCAGAAAGGGAACCCTAGCAGGGGACACATCGTAAGTGTGGGACAAGGAGGACCAAGAACAAGGGAATATTGGTGATGTGAAATCAAAGGTGAGATGAGGGGAGAGAAACGAGAAAAGCAGGAGGGAAACAAGAGAACGGGTTGAATAAGAGAAAAAAGTCATCCTAAAAAATAATCAAAAGCCCAGATTATACTGATTATATTAAATGGGGGAAACTAACTAGCCTAACACAACAAAAACATTCACATGTGTCCTGGAGTAAAGATGCAAAAAGAAATTGGTAGAAGGAGGACTTAAAAGAAATAACAGGGAAAAATCTTCAGGAAGCAATACAAGAGAGTTTGCCACTAATGGAAGTGTGTCTCCATAGCAAACTCTGAGTGACAGACAGACAGGGACGTGGACTATATCAGTTGCAAGCCTCTCTGAGGGCTGAGGACATCATTTTATCACAAACCAGTGAAATTCAGAAAATTCCCAAGTGTTCTCATCACAGATAATGATTTCTGCTGATATCACCTTGCAGAAGTGACCTTGTCCATTCCAACATCCACAACAGGAAGAAGCCATGTCCAGCCCAGACAGGAGGAGAACCTAAGCTCATGCATGGAAAAGCAATTATGTGTGCAACTATTTAATAACACATTATATTAGAAGGGAGAATATGAAAACAGTACATTCTGTGCATATGCCCAAAAGGGATCTAAATGAAGTAGGAGAACCCTTAACCAAAAAAAATGTGAATATGAAACTACCATACGTTGTGAAATTCTATAACAGACAGCAATGTCTTAGATGTCTTATATATGCTCTTTAGATGTCTTATATCTGCTCTGAGCACTGCCTTCTGGTTGTCTACAACTCCAGAGCATCTACAGCAGGAAGACATGCAAATAAGGCTTCTCTGTGCCCTTGAAAACCAGCCCTGCCCTGACCCTGCAGCTCTGGCAGAGGAGCCCAGCCCTGTGTTCCTAGGTCCTCACATTCAGTGATTACCACTGACCACAGACCATTCACCATGGACTTTGGGATGAGCTGGATTTTCCTTGTCTTTATTTTAAAAAGTAATTAATGGAAATGAGATTCTGGGTGTTATGTGAATATGAAAAACAATATTGTGTGTGTGTGACAGATATCTGACCATCAGTCTCTGTGTTTGCAGGTGTCCAGTGTGATGTGCAGCTGGTGCAGTCGGGAGGAGGCTTGGTGCAGCCTGGAAAGTCCCTGAAACGCTCCTGTGCAGCCTCTGGATTCACCTTCAGTGACTATAGCATGAACTGGGTCCGCCAGGCTCCAGGGAAGGGGCTGGAGTGGGTCTCATGGATTAGATATGACGGTGGTAGCACCGCTTATGCCGACGCCGTGAAGGGCCGATTCACCATCTCCAGAGACAATGCCAGGAACACCCTGTACCTGCAAATGAACAGTCTGAGGTCTGAGGACACGGCCACATATTACTGTGCAAGAGACACAGTGAGTCAATGTAACTGAGAGCTCAGACACAAACCTCCCTGCAGGGCGCTCATGACCAGCAGGGGGCGCGGAGAGCACACAAAGCTCTGCGTGACTTGAGTTCCAGCCTGATCAGACAGTACTGGAGGACATGGAGGGCTGAGTTCTGTGTTTGGCCTGCCTGTCCGCAGGGATTCTGTCTACAAGTATAGTGGACAGAAATCCTTGAAGTGTCCAAATCTTATTCAATTTTCTATTTTCCAGTTTGGCATGTGTTTTGCATTCATTTTTATGGTCTTTCTCTCTTTCTCTGTCTTTCTCTGTGTGTCTATACCTGTCTGTCTCTTTGCTTCTGAATGCCTGTCTGTTTCTCTCTGTATTCTTCCTTCTCAATGTGTCCCTTCCATGGAGAGATCCCTGTAAAGTGATAAAGTGAATATTGATAATAGTGTCTAAATATTGCGAGAAGACCTCCAGAAAATTTTGGAGAGAGTTTTCAGCATCATATTCATGGAGGAGATTGACCAACTGGCATCTAGTCTAGATTCTCTCTTGATTACAAACAGCCACAGGACTGTACTCACAGGTAACTGTGTGACCAGAAATAGTAACTGTACTCACACTCAGAAACAGTGACATAAATAACTACACAGTTTAGTGTTGATGAACAATTCAAAGGATCAGAGAAATGGGAATCAGGAATTGTCTTATTATATAAAATCTACCTCCAAACAGGGATGATACAGAGAACAGGCCTTTCAGTGTACAAATCGGATGATTAGAGGGTTACCAGGATTGTTGGGAGCATTGATGTTCTTCATCTAGGTAGACAAGCCCAGCAATGGGCGCCATGGCTGGTCAACTATAATGTGTCTGAATGTATCCTGGAGCCGAAACAGCCAAGTGACAGCCTTTAGCCATCAAAAGCAGAGTGTATTTGCTCAAATGCACAGCAATCCAAAACAACAGGGCAAAATATTCTGAGTCGTGCAGTGCTATGACAATGCTGTTACCTGATTACACAGTTAGGAAGAATCCTGAAATCTTGTTCACTTTCTATAAGTAGAGAAAAATCCTATAAAATGAATTAAAAGTTATCTTTAATCAAACCAACAGAGAATCACAGCCTCACAACCAATTTCCACACCTGAACTGTCTTGTGGACCCAAATAGCTTGAGGAAGGAGAATCCAAATCTTATTGACAAAGAAGCCAGCTGCACTACAAAAGAGATTGCTGTTGATTGTCTTCCATGATTTCCCATGGGATATACATTCTTAAACTAGAGTGACTATATGTTCAGGGAAAGGAAATACTGAGACAGTTGGTGAGTCGCATGCTGATTTGAAGAGCTGTGCTGCTGCTCGCAAAACCAAAGTCGGGGATCATGGAGTTCAATTGATCAATCAAAATGAGCTGAAGATCAACTAACAGTGGATTCCAAGAATTTCCAAGTGTATCCTCTGATGGTTTTCCCGAGTATTGTAACACAAAGTTTAGACATATATAGAAACTGGCAGAACTGTTACACTTGTTCCAGCCATGTGGAGTGAGGCCCATTATGGAAGAAAAGGCCAAACAGGAGCCATTAAAGCTGCCTTTAGCAGGAAAAGTCATGAACCAGAAACAACATCACAGCCCTTGGGGGGACATTAGTGCAACCATCAGAAGTGTGAACACGGAAGAGTGGTTCCCAGATCTTCTCATTTCACTCTCCTATTTGGCCAAAGTTCAATGGGTGTTCTCCTCACAGTCTCACAATCCTTCTGGGTGTGTCTAATTCTGTAATTACAGTTACCCGGGCCCATGCAGCTCTTGAAGAAAAAGGGGTAAGTGGGCTTGAATCCAGGGATCATGGATACAAGCCAGATTTAAGGAAGTTCAGTATGTGCCTGAAGGAAAGCAACTGTTGGTGAACAAGCTGCTCCTCAGAACGATGGAGTTGGAGGCCTTTCATGTTTTATGGTGATGGGATTTTAATAACCTATTGTATTTGGGACATTTTCTTCATCTTGTCTCTATTTTCTTTTAAGTATCATACATGTATACAATGTCATATCCATACCCAATTCTTTCCCAACAACTCCTCCACCTCCAGCTCTGTCAACACATCTTCCTTCCAACCTCATGTCCTCTTCTTCATAACACACTCAGTCCAGTTAGTGTTCCCATATGCACGTGGGTGTAAAATCATCCAGTGGAACAAGAGCAGCCAACCAATGTCTGCATCCCCCACAAAAAATTACTCTCCTTACACCAACAGCTGTCAGGGAATGCAGAGTATATGGCTATCCAGAGCTAATAATGAGCAGTGGTCAGTGCTTGTCCACAGGTTTTTTTTTTCAAACCTCCCAGAGCCCCCCAATCTCCCTGATCCTCCCTGCCCCTCACAACAAAGTTCAAGGAATGTCACTCAGAAGTGTGCTGAAAGAATGCAAGTACTGGTGAATGGGAGTGAGTCCTGTGAGATGCTGTCCTCTGGACATCTCATGGTCATTGCAAATAACATCACATTGACTATGGCTCCTTGCATAACATCTGAAAACACTAATCTGATTAAACGGAGCGTGAAAAGGAGAGGCAAGGTAGTGCACATGCCCACATCCTCCCTGAGATCATCAGTAACTTTTACTAAATTGAGAGTGTTTTAAGCCTAACAGTTTTCAATGCCTTTTTTTTTTTAAAGAACACAGAAATCATCAAAGCTTTGGAGTACAAAGATCACAGGGCTATGAGGAATTCTGTTACTGATGTTTTGCCAAAGAACATGTAGTTAAACTCTGTTCTAAATATTTGTGTTACACCCTTAGATTAGTGTTGCTCTCAGGCTTGGTCAGAGTGGGCTCTCCATAAAGTATGTGAAATTTAAAGCAGGGATCTATAACTACCATAATACTGAGTAAAAGTATTTTCTTATTCTCTCCTCTTCTCTCTTCTTCATGCACCATTTAACCAGATTAGATTTTTCAGGTCTTGTGCAGGAACCCAGAGCTACTGTGAATCTGTCTGCAACGGCCATGTGATGTCTAGAGAGCAGCTTATTTGTCATATGTGTGCATATTTGTCACAGGTGCTGAAGCCAAGAGACCTAGCAGAAGACAGCAGGAAGTAATCTGAGAGCAAGGTTAGGAGCAACACAGTGAGGTACTGTGTTATGGATGCACCCTGGCCATGGCCATTATAGTCATGCACACACAGTGATAGGTACCTGCTGCACCAAGTCAGAAAAAAAATAGTAGAGATTGATTGAAGGAGAGAGGGAGGGAGGGTGAGTAAGAAGAACAGAAAAGAAGAAAGGAAATGTAAGACATGAGGCAAAAGGGAAGGAAAGAGACATGAGAATATATGGGGCCAAAAAGGGATCACAAAGCTCAGGGGTCAGATACCCAAGGTGCCTGGGGGTGAGGGTTTGAGCACAGGGTCGGGCCTCCCATTCCCTGAGAAAGCCTCTGCAAAGAGCCTAGTGCCCCTTCCTGCCTAAGCCTCCTGGTGACTCTGAGAACACCAGAGGCTGAGAACACACCTCAGCAGTGTAACTACGGGTTTTGCCTCCCAGGCTCCAGTCTCCAAAATAATGACTCTGAGACTCTACTGTTAATGGCTAGACCAGAAGCTTTGACTTGCTCCCTGACCAGCTCATAACTTAAATTACCTGTTTATTCTATTCTATGTGTGCTGCATGGCTTGATACTTTTCTTCAGTTTTATGCGACCTTCCTTCACAATGTTCCTGAGCAAAATCTTTCCACCTCGGACTCTATCCCAGAGTTCCACTCTCTCCCAGAATTTGCACCTTCTTATTTCATGCCTCAGCTGGTAGGCCATTAGCTTTTATTGACAGGTGCTGCTTCCATACAGACACAGGAAAGTCCTACTGCACAGCCGCCCTGGCCATCCTCATTTCAGTGTGTGGCAAACACTGTGATGCTCATGTGCACAGCCTGCTCTTATTTCACCTTTGCATTCAGGTGCGTGGTGTTCCACAGTGAATAACAAGATTCTTGCATTTACACTGTGGGTCATCTTCACAGGAGAACTGATGTCATCATACATGGGGTCTGGACTCTGGATAGGCAAGACACTGCTCTAAAGAACGGACATTCCAATGCAGGGGAATGTCAATGTTTGGATGGATGAAAATGCTAATTGCAGGAACCATGTGTGCATATTTGCAGCTGCATGTGGAGGCCAGAAGTTGATTCTGTCTCCACCAATTCAGCTATGCTTTCTTCTTAGACGGTCTCACATTGAACCTGAACTTGTCCACAGAGAGAATATCAAACCACCCAAATTAGTTTCCCGCCCCTCAGTGTCCCTTCCACCAAGGCTCAGGACTGTCATTGAAGAATGGATTGAAAGAATAAAACCAAAGTAGCTATGGGTCCATGAACAACGCCTGCACAAAATTCAGCCAGTTAAAGGCTCAATATACCAAACATGGGACACAACAAAAGCAGTGCTCAGAGAAAAGTCCATACCACTAAATGCCTTTAAGAAGAAATTCATAACATCTCATTCAGTCAACTTAATGGCTCACCTGAAAGCCCTAGGGAAAAGAGGCAGACACTCCCAAGAGGAATAGAAGGGTGGAAATAATCACGCACACTTGAAATCAATATATTAGAAATAAATAAAACAGTTCAAAGAATCAGTGAAACCAGGAGCTGTTTCTTTGAGAAAATCAACAAGATATAGAAACCCTTAGCCAAACATACTAAAAGGCAGAGAGACACTATCCAAATCAACAAAATGAGAAATGAAAAGGGGAACATGAAAACAGACACTGAGAAAATCCAAATAATCATTAGGTCTTGCTTCAAAAGCCTATATGCAACAAAATTTGAAAATCTAAATGAAATGGACAATTTCATTGATAGATTCCACTTACTAAAACTGCCCCAGGTCCCGCCTCTGAGAAAAAGGTATCGGACAGGTCTGATGCTCGTTGGGTGGATGACACCTAAATGAACATTGGTACAAAGTCCCAATTTATTTCTAATACCAGAGATCAGACCTCTACTCTTGCCTGATGCGTCTAAAACAAAAAGGGGGAACTGTAGAGATCTGTGTAATGCTGTGCCTTAAAGATGGAACTGGTTTCCGCCTTCCACCTTCCCGATGGTGATTGCTCTCTGTCAAGAACAACTCCACATTTGGCTAAGGCTGAGGATCTGGCTTGCTTCCATGTATGTGGACCTATCTGCATTGCCCACGTGGCATGCTGGGGTTGGCTACCCAGAGGCTATTTAAGCTGTGGGTTGGCTTTCCCCAGGGTCAGATGATTGTTCAAGGTTCCTGAATAAACTGCATTGAAAAAAAAAAAAACTGAATCAAGTCCAGATAAATAAATTAAATAGTCCTATGCCTCCTAAGGAAATAGAAGCTGTCATCAAAAGTCTCCCATCCAAAACAAGTACCAGGACCAGATGGTTTCAGTGCAGAATTCTACCATACATTCAAAGAAGAGCTAATACCAATACCCTTAAATCTATTCCACAAAATGGAAACAGAAGGAACATTACCAAACTCATTCTATGAAGCCACAATCACCTTGGAACCTAAACCTCACAAAGAAAGAGAATTTCAGGCCAATCTCCCTTATGAACACTGATGCAAAAATACTCAACAAAATATTCACAAACCTAATCCCAAAAGAAGTCAAAGATCATCCACTATGACCACACAGGCTTCATCCCACTTATGTAGGAGTAGTTCAACATATGGAAATCCATCAATGTAACCACCATACAAACAAACTGAAAGAAAAAAAAATGATTCTCTTCTTAGATGCTGAAAAATCATTTGGCAAAATCAAGCATCAGTTTATATTTAAAGTCCTGGAGAGATCAAGGATACAAGGCACTTACCTAAACATAGTAAAGGCAATATGCAGCAAACCTATAACCAACATCAAACTAAATGGGGAAAAATTGAAATCAATCCCACTGAAATCAGGGACAAGGCAAAGCTGCCCACTATCTCCATATCTCTTCAACATAGTTCTTTAAGTCCTTGCTAGAGCAATAAGGCAATGAATGGGGATCAAGGAGATTCAGTCTAGAAAGGAAGAAGTCAAAGTATCACTAGTTGCAGAGGACATAATAATATACATGTGTGACCCCAAATATGCTACCATGGAATTCCTAAACTGATAAGCACCTTCAGGAAAGTGGCTGGATATAAAATTAACTCGAAAAATCAGTAGACCTCCTGTATACAAGAGGCAAATGAGCAGAGAAAGAAATTAGGGAAACAACACCCTTCACAATAGCCACAAAGGACACAGAGTACCTTGGTGTAACTCTAACCAAAAAGGTCAAAGACTTGCATGAACAAAAAACAAACAAACAAACAAACAAACAAAAAAAAAAACTTCAAGTCTCTGAAGAAAGAAATAGAAGATATCAGATATCAGAAGATGGAAAGATCTCCCATGCTCATGACTTGGCTGGATTAACATAGTAAAAATGGCCATACTACCAAAAGCCATCTACAAAGTCAATGCAATTCCCATCAAAATACCAACACAGTTCTTTACAGACCTTGAAAGAAAAATTCTCACCTTCATATGGAACAACAAGAAACCCAGAATTGCTAAAACAATTCTCTACAATAAAAGATCTTCTGGAGGTAACTCCATCCCTGATATCAAGCTGTGCTATAGAGCAACAGGAATAAAAAATACATGGTACTGGCATAGAAACAGAATGGTGGATTAATGGAATTGAATAGAAGACCCTGCAATAAACCCACACACTTATGGACACCTGATATTTGACAGAGATGCCAAAACCACACAATGGAAAAAAGATAGCATCTTCAACAAATGGTGCCGGTCTAACTGGATATCTACATGTAGAAAAATGAAAATAGATCCACACTGATCAACCTACACAAAACTGAAGTCCAAGTGGATCAAAGACCTCAACATAAAACCAGACACACTAAACCTATTAGAAGAAATATTGCGGAAGAGCCTTGAACTCATTGGCACAGGAGACAACTTCCTGAACAGAACAACAACAGCACAGGCTCTATGGTCAACAATCAATGAATAGGACCATATGAAACTGAAAACCTTCTGTAAGGACACTGTCATCAGAACAAAATGACTCCCTACAGATTGGGAAAAGATCTTAGCCAGCCTTAAGTCTGACAGAGGATAATATCCAGAATATACAAAGAACTCAAGAAGTTAAACAGCAAGAAATCAAATAACCCAATTAAAATATGGGATAAAGAATTAAACAGAGAATTCTCTGTAGAGGAATATCGAATGGTAAAGAAACACTTAAAGACATGCTCAACTGCGGAATGCTATGCCTTAAAGATGTAGCTGGTTTCTGCCTTCCACCTTCCCGATGGTGAGTGCTCTCTGTCACGAACAACTCCACATTTGGCTAAGGCCGAGGATCTGGCTTGCTTCCATGTATGTGGACCTATCTGCATTGCCCCCGTGGCACGCCTGGGTTGGCTACCCAGAGGCTATTAAAGCTGTGGGCTGGCTTTCCCCGGGGTCCAAGGATTGTTCAATGTTCCTGAATAAACTGCATTGAAAAAAAAAAAAAAAAGACATGCTCAACATCCTTAGTCATCAGGGAAATGAAAATCAAAACGATCCTGAGATTTCACTTACACTCATCAGAATGGCTAAGATCAAGTGACAACACATGCTGGAAATGTTATGGAAAAAGAGGAACCCTCCTCTACTGCTGGTGGGAATGTAAATTTGTACAATCACTCTGGAAATCAAACTGGTGCTTTCTCAGACAATTAGGAATAGCGCTTCCTCAAGACGCACCTATACCATTCTATTCTGCATGTGCCACAAGGCACAATATACCCAAACTTATGGCACACTATGAAAGTAGGGCTACAGTGGAAATTCATAGCACTAAGTGCTGTAAAGAAGAAATGCAAAACATCTCATTCAATCAATTTAATGGCTCACCTGAAAGCCCTAGGGAAAAAAGGCAGACACTCCAAAGAAGAATACATAGGTGGAAATAATCAAGCTTAAGGATGAAATCAATAAATTAGAAACAAATAAAACAATTCAAAGAATCAAGGAAACCAAGAGCTGGTTCTTTGAGAAAATTAACAAGATACACAAACCCTTATCCAAACTACCTAAAAGGCAGAGAGACACTATTCAAATCAACAAATGAGAAATGAAAATGGGGACATAAGAATAAACATTGAGGAAATCCAAACAATCATTAGGTCTTACTTCAAAAGCCTATATGCCAAAAATTTGAAAATCTAAATGAAATGGACATTTTTCTTGATGGATTCCACTTACCAAAACTGAATCAGGACCAGATAATTAAATTAAATAGTCCTATGTTCCCTAAGGAAATAGAAATGGTCACCAAGAGTCTCCCATCAAAAAGAAAGAAACAAAGAAAGAAAGGAAGAAAGAAAGAAAGAAAGAAAGAAAGAAAGAAAGAAAGAAAGAAAGAAAGAAAGAAAGAAAGAAGAAAGAAAAAGCAGAAAAAGCTCTGGGCCAGAGAGTTTCAGTGCAGAATTCTCCCTGACCATCAATGAAGAGCTAAAACCAATAGTCTTCAAACTTTTCCACAAAATAGAAAAAGAAGGAACACTACCAAACTCATTCAATGAAGCCACAGTCACCTTGATACCTAAACCTCACAAAGACCCAACAAAGAAAAAGAATTCCAGGCCCATCTCCCTTATGAACATTGATGCAAAAATGCTCAACAAAATACTCGCAAACCAGACATGCTCTTCTCTGGGTCCAAAGCGGCTGACCCTGAGTGCAGTGCTTAGCCTCGCATCCTGAGCGTATCATTTTAGCTTTTTATGGTATCCAACCATGCTTGGGGAGAATGTCCTGCTTCAATGGCTGTAAAGGCCTGAATGATCATGGCTGCATCACACTGTTGTGAGACTCTAATCTTGCATATATACCACAGGCAAACCAAGGAGACCAACACCAGAAGGCCTGCTAACACTCCCATGCCCGCCCATTCCTTCAGATGATTCATGGCTGCAGCAATCCATGTTGATAATCCTGTGGCTAGTCCTGCGTCCACTCCGGTAGAATTTACTGTGACAATGGCCACTCTCAGCTGCTCCATCATAGTATCGAATTCTCCAGTCCAATTACCTAAAATATAGCTCGACAATTGTTTAGACAGATTTGCAGCACAGGAAAAATTCTCATGTTGTATGCTAGTGACACAAAGTCCAGCATACTTTCATTGACAGCCAGGTTGAGCGATTTGCCATAGGGTATCAATTTGCTCCTGCAAGAGGTCAATCCTCTGATTGAACACCATCAAGCTTCCTTTTAGTTGAGCATTAATTCCTTTATGTACAACTAAGGCATGAGCTACATTGGCTAAATGATTATTCAGGGTCTGAGCAGTCTGCCCAGTATGACTCATGTCTGATTGCATGCGGGTTGATGCCCCAGGTCCCGCCTCTGAGAAAAAGGTATCGGACAGGTCTGATGCTCTTTGGGTGGATGACACCTAAATGAACATCTGTACAAAGTCCCAATTTATTTCTAATATCAGAGATCAGACCTCTACTCTTGCCTGATGCGTCTAAAACGAAAAGGGGGAACTGTAGAGGGCTGCGGAATGCTATGCCTTAAAGATGGAGCTGGTTCCCGCCTTCCACCTTCCCGATGGTGAGTGCTCTCTGTCACGAACAACTCCACATTTGGCTAAGGCCGAGGATCTGGCTTGCTTCCATGTATGTGGACCTATCTGCATTGCCCCCGTGGCACGCCTGGGTTGGCTACCCAGAGGGTATTTAAGCTGTGGGCTGAGTTTCCCCAGGGTCCGAGGATTGTTCAATGTTCCTAAATAAACTGCATTGAAAAAAAAAAAAATACTCGCAAACCAAATCCAAGAACACACCAGAGTTAACATCCACTATGAACACATAGGCTTCAGCCCATGTATGCAGGAGTGGTTCAATATATGGAAATCAGTCAGTGTAATCCACCACATAACAAACTGAAAGATTAAAAAAAAACATACATGATAATTTCCTTACATGCTGAAACAGCATTTGATAAAATCCAACATTCCTTTACAAAGCACTTACCTAAACATAGTAAAGGCAATATACAGCAAGCATAAGCCAACATCAAACTAAACTGAGAGAAACTTAAATCAATGCCACTGAAATCAGGGACAGGGCAAGAGTGCCCACTCTCTCTACATCTCTTCAACATAGTTCTTGAAGTCCTTGCTAGAGCAATAAGACAATTAAAGGAGGTGAAGGGCATTCAGTTTGGAAAGAAAGATGTCAAAGTATCACTATTTTCATGATATGATAGTATACCAGAGTGACCCCAAATATTCTACAAGGGAACTGGTACAGTGGATGAACACTCTCAGCCAATTGGCTGCATACAAAATTAACTCAAAAAAAAAAAAAAATCAGAAGCCTTCTTGTATACCAAAGACAAAAGTTCCAAGAAAGAAATTAGGGAGACACACCCTTCATAATAGCCACAAAGCAGATTAAGTACTTTAGTGTGACTCTAACCAAGAAAGTCAAAGGCCTGTTTGATAAAAAATTCAAGTCTTTGAAGAAAGAAATTGAAGACGATATCACAAGATGGAAAGAACTCCTGTGCTTATGGATCAGTAGGATTAACATAGTGAAAATGGCCATATTGCCAAAAGCAATCTACAGATTCAAAGCAATTCCCATCAAAATTCCAACACACTTTTTTACAGATCTTGAAAGAAAAATTCTCAACTTCATATGGAAAAAAAAAAAAAACAAACAAACAACAACCGAGATTTGCCAAAACGGTCTTATACAACAACAGGTCATCTGGAGGTATCTCCACCCCTGATATCACTGTACTACAGAGCAATAGTAATAAAAACTGCATGGTACTGGCATAAGAACAGAATGGTGGATCAATGGAATTGAATAGAAGACACAGTAATAAACCCACACACCTACGGATACTTGATTTTTGAAAAAGAAGCCATAACCATTCAATGGAAAAAAGACAGCATCTTGAACAAATGGTGCTGGTCCAACGAGACATGTACATGTAAAAAAAAGTGCAAATAGATCCATACTCATCACCTTGCACAAAACTAAAGCCCAAGTGGATCAAAGACCTCGACACAAAACCAGACACACTAAATCTATTACAAGAAAAAGTGGGAAGGGCATGGAACTAATTGTCAGAGGAGACAACTTCCAGAACAGAACACCAACAGCACAAGCTAAAGATAAACAATCTATAAATTGGACCTCACGAAACTGAAAATCTTCTGTAATGAAAAGGACACTGTTGCCAGAATGAATGATTGCCTACGGACTGGAAAAGATCTTCACCAACCATGTATCTGATAAAGGGCTAATATCCAGAATATAAAAAGAACTCTAGAAGTTAAAATGCAAGAAATCATGTAATCCAATTAAAATTTAGGTTACAGAGCTAAACAGAATTCTCAACAGAGGAATATAAATGGCAAAAAAACGCTTAAAGGATGTTCAGTGTCTTCAGTTATCAGGGAAATGCAATTCAAAACAAAGCTGAAATTTCACCTTACACCCATCAGAATGGCTAGGGTCAAAAACTCAAGTGACAACACATGCTGGAGAGGATGTGGAGAAAGGGAACCCTCCTCCACTGCTGGTGGGAATGTAAACTTGTACAACCACTTTGGACATCACTCTGCTACTTTCTCAGAAAATTAGGAGTAGTGCTACCTCAAGATCCAGCTATACCACTCTTAAGCATATATCCAAA
This sequence comes from Meriones unguiculatus, assembly GCF_030254825.1. NCBI lineage: Eukaryota > Metazoa > Chordata > Mammalia > Rodentia > Muridae > Meriones > Meriones unguiculatus. The sequence continues at coordinate 118,382,025 of NC_083355.1, read as the reverse complement.
AGGTGCTCAAGGATACAATAAGGACATTTGCTCAAACAGGCTTGTAGCAGCTTTATTTGTAATAGCCAAAACATGGAAACATCCCAGATATCCTTCAATTAAGGAATGGATACAGAAATTGTGGTACAATTAAACAATGGAATACTACTCAGCAATTAAAAACAAGGAAATCATGAAATTTGCAGACAAATAGTGAGACCTCGAAAAGATCACCTGAATGAGGTAACCCAGAAGCAGAAAGACACTGAGTATATACTCACTCATAAGTGGATATTAGACATATAATATAGGATAAAAGTACTAAAATCTGTACTCCAAAAGAAGCTAATCAAGAAGGAGGATGCTGGCTAAGATGCTCAATCCCCATTCAGAATGGCAAAGAGGATGGACATCAGAGTAGGGTTGAAAAGAGGGAACAGGACAGGAGCCTACCACAGAGGGCCTGTGGAAGACTCTGCCCTGCAGAGTATCAAAGCAGAGGCTGAGACTCATAGCTAAACTTGGGCAGAGTGAAGGGAATCTTATGAGAGAAGGAGGAGATAGAAAGACCTGGAGAGGACAGGAGCTCCACAAGGAGAGCAACAGAACCAAAAAAATCTGGACACAGTGGTGTTTTCTGTGACTGATATTCCAACCATGGACCATTCATGGAGATAACCTAGAACCCCTGCACAGACGTAGCTCATATCAGCTCAGTGTCTAAGTGGGTCCCTAGTAATGGAAAGAGGGACAGTCTCTGACAAAAAAAAAAAAAAAAAAAAAAAAAATGATTGGCCTACTCTTTGATCACCTCCCCCTTGGGAAGGTGCAGCCTTAAAAAACCACAGAGGAAGACACTCCTGATGAGACCTGATATACTAGGATCAGATGGAAGGGGAGGAGGAAGGACCACCCCTATCATTAGACATGGTTGGAGAAGAGGAAGGGAGGGTGGGATTGGAAGGGAGCTACAGGTGGGATACAAATGGAATAAACTGTCATTAATAAAATAAAAATATAATAATAATAATAATAATAATAATAAAACTAGCACAAAGCCAAAAAAAAAAAAAAAACAAATCCCACATGGACACCAGAGAACTCATCAAGGACATGAGTCCTCAGGTGATACATCAGTCTAGAAGGAAAAAAAAAGGTGGACTTCACAGAACACTAGGGAATCCTTTCCTTGTGACCCTTTGAGAAGGATAAGTAATGTGAATTGTCTCTTGACTAACTACAGCAAGTAGTGTTGGGGATTTTAACAGATGACAGAGGAGCATATCACTTTCTTCTGAGGATGCTCCCCAGGTTCTTCTCCAGAAAGAGCTGCAGGAGTCTGTGCTAAGACTGTGAAGAGCTCACTGACCCTCCCTGTCACCCGCACTGACTGAATTCTCTGTGACAAGCAGCACTTCTTCCTGAAATCATGTTCACCAAGTCTCCAGGATGAGAACATTGCATGAGGATTTCCCAAGTCACTGAATAAAGCCCAATCCTCCAAATCACAGATGCATTTCAGGACATTTCCAAGACCCAAGTCTTCCTGCTGCTCAGCTGAGTGATGGTGAAGACAGGAAATGTGTTAATGTGAGATAAATAGAGAAGTGTCAGTGTGAGCCCAGAAACAAAGACCCTGTCTCCTGAAGCAGCTCACTGGGTTATGCCAGCTGACCCTACCTGTGACCTGTGATTCTCGGCTGCATCACCAGTCAGCACAACCTTTCCTATAACAAATTCCCAACAGTCTAGCTGCCCCACACTAAGGAACAGCCTGTGTTTGCTATGGATTCTCCTGTGACACAACTGAACATCTCTGTAATCATCTCATTAAATTTTATTTATTCATTTGTTTGTTTGTTTATTACAATTTATTCACTTTATATTCCAGCTGTAGCTCCCTCCCTCATCTCCTCACAGTCTCACCCACCCTCCCTCTTTTCCCCCTATTACCTTTCCCTAGTCCACTGAAAGGGGAGGTCCTCCTCCCCTTCTATCTAACCCTAACCTATCAGGTCTAATCATGGCAGGCTGCATTCTTTCCCTGTGGCCTGGAAAGCTTGCACCACCCAAGGGGAGGTGAGCAAAGAGCCAGCCACTGAGTTCATGTCAGAGGTAGGCCCTGTTTCTCTTACTAGGGAACCCACTTGGAAACTGAGCAGCCAATGGACTTCCTCTGAGCAGGGGTTCTAGGTCCTCTCCATGCATGGTCTTTGGTTGGATTATCGGTCTCTACAGGACTCCAGGGCCCTGATTTTTGAGCTGTGTTTGTCTCCTTGTGAAGCTCCTTTCCCCTCCACGTCTTCCTATCTCCATCTTCTCCATAAGGTTTCCAGCACTCTGCCCAAACTTTGGCTATGAGGCTCACACTATCTCCTTCGATATCCTGGTGGGAAGAATCTTTCAGAGGTCTTCTGTGGAAGGCTCCTGTCCTGTTTGTTGTCTTCTCCTACTTCTGATGTCTACCCTGTTTGCCCTTCTGAGTGAGGTTTCAGTCTCATCCCTAGGGTCTTTCATGTTGTTTAGCTTCATCAGGTGTATAAATTTTAGTATGTTTATGCTATATTATATGGCAAATATATCCACTTATAAGTGAGTATATACCATAAGTCCTTTTCTGCTTCAGTAATACCTCACTCAGGATGATCTTTTCTAATTCCCACCATTTGCCTGCAAATTTCATGATTTCCTTGTTTTTAATTGCTGAGTAGCATTCCATTGTCTAAATGTAACATAATTTCTTTATCCATTCTTCAGTTGAGGGACATCTAGGTTGCTTCCAGATTCTGGCCATTAAAAATAATATGCTGCTTTGAACACAGTTGAGCAAAATGTTTTTGTTGTATAGTTTATCATCTTTCAGTTATATATCCATGAATGGTATAGGTGGATCTTGAGGTAGCACATTCCTAATTTGTGAGAAAGTGCCAGATTCATTTTCAGAATTTTTTTTCACATTTTTTATTATTATCTTTTACTACAATTTGTTCAATTTGTATTCCAACTGTGGCCACCTCCACCGTCTCCTCCCAATCCCTCCCTTGCTCCATTCTTCTTCTCCCCTTATTCCTCTCCTATAACCCACTGATAGGACAGGTCCTCCTCCCCTTCCATCTGATCCTAGTCTATCGGGTCTCATCAGGATTGGCTGCATTGTACTTCTCTGTGAAAGGCTGTGTCCCCCAAGGGGAGGTGATCAGAGACTGCCACTGAGACAGCCCCTGTCCCCTTTACAAGAGAACCCACTTGGAAACTGAGTCTATGGACAACATCTGAGCCAGGGTTTTAGATCTTCTCCATGCATTGCCCTTGGTTAGGGTATCATTCTCTCCAGGGCCCCCAGGGCTCAGAATTTTGTTTTTTGCCTTTTTTTTGGCTTTATTGGGTCTCCTTTTAGAACTCCTGTCCCCTCCAGGTCTTTCTATCTCCTCTTCTGTCCATAAAATGCCATGCATTCTGCACAAAATTTGGCTATGAGTCTCAGCCTGTGCTTCAATACCTGGATCAGTTGAGTCTTTCAGAGGCCATCTGTGGTGGACTTCTGTCCTGTTCCCTGTCTTCTCCTGCTTCTGATGTCTATTGCATTTGCCATGCTGAATGAGGATTGAGGATCTTCCCTAGAGTCTTCCGTATTGTTTAGCTTCTTTAGGAATATAGATTTTAGTATGTTTATCCTATATTATATGTCTAATAACCACTTATGAGTGAGTATATACCATGTGTTTCTTTCTGTTTCTACATTACCTCACTCAAGATGATCTTTCTAATTCCCACAAATTGCCTGCAGATTTCAAGATTTTCTTGTTTAAATACCTGAGTAGTATTCCGTTGTGTAAATAAACCACATTTTCTGTGTCTATTCCTCCATGGGGGACATCTAGGGTGTTTCCAGATGTTGCTTCTGGCTATTACACTTAGAGCTGCTATGAACATGGTTGTGCAGATGTCCCTGCTGTGTACTTGAGCATATTTTGGACATAAGCCTGGGAGTGATATAGCTCGATCCTGAGGTAGCACTATTCTTAATTGTCTGAGAAAGTGCCAGACTGATTTCCAAAGTGGTTGTACAAGTTTACATTCCCTTTCTCCACATCCTCTACAGCATGTGTTGTCACTTGAATTATTAATCTTAGCCATTTTGATGGGTGTAAGGTGAAATCTCAGGGCTGTTTTGATTTGCAGTTCCCTGATGACTAAGAATGTTGAGCATTTCTTTAAGTGTTTCTCTACCGTTCAACATTCCTCTATTGAGAATTCTCTGTTTAGCTCTGTGCCCCATTTTCTAATTGGATTGCTTGGTTTGTTGGTGTTTAACTTCTTGGGTTTGTTATATATTCTCTATATCCTCTGTCAGATATAGGGTTGGTGAAAATCCTTTCCCAATCTGTAGGTAGTTGTTTTGTTCTGGTGACAGTGTCCTTGGCTTTACATTTCAGTTTCATGAGGTCCTATTTATTGAGTCTTGATCTTAGAGCCTGTGCTGTTGGTGTTCGGTTTAGGAAGTGGGGACTCAAAGATGTCAGCGACCAGTGCGCACAATTTCTGAAGGGCAGAAGATCCAAAACTCCAAACCTAATGAGTGAATGGGCAGCTGGAGTCAGAGCATCAACTTTGAGGCTTCCCTGGCTAGAGGAGACAATGCATGAATTCAGACAGATTGGATCCTGGCCCATGTGATGTCCCTGGGGTCTGAGAGTGGGGAATGACTGACCCCCTGCACTTTTGGCTGCACCTTTGCTGGCTTTTGTGGCAGTGGCTCTGGCAAATGTGGTGAGTTCATAACCCCATGTACGGGGGCCTCCTTACTCTAGTGGTCAAATAGGGGACTGAAATCTGAGAGTACAAAACTGCGGGCACTCTGAGCTTATAGAATACTCTTACAAGTGATGTTATGGTCCCTCTGTGCTTTCCACACATGCCTGCCAGTGAGTGCTTCTGTGTGAGAGTGCATACAGAGCCCCATATTGGGGTCCCTATAAGCTAAAGCCAGATTCCATATCCCTCCCACTAACATCCTCACTGTGGGCAGCATAGGGATCTCTGGGAAAGCATTCTCAACACTAAAATCCCTGTTCTGTGGGTTTCCCAGTGGAGTCCAGCCAAACATTTCCTGGAACCAAGATGGCACAGTCCAGACAGACCTAAGCATTTGGAACACAATACTGAGACATGCCTGTTGGCCACTGGGCCATTCAGGACACCTGCACACATGCACTGTGACTGCCAATGGCGCCTACACCACAACCTGCTCTTGTGTCCTCCCTCAAACTTCACCCTTCCAGGCAGCCACACATCCACACACACTCCTGCACTTGACCCTAGAGCCTGGGACCTTCCTCCCTTAGCTGCATCTGAAACACCAACAGCCACTCTCAAACCGGTGGACCTCTCTCATCTTCCTGAAGGATACTCCAGACTCCAGAGACAGAAGGACCCAGTCTGCAGTTCCAGTTCCAGAAGCAAACAGCAAAGGCTCCTGAATTTTTTTAATGCTACTCTTTTGGCTGTTAAAGATGTGGAGTTACTTGGCAGGACCATGGATAGGGAAGGGTCCAGCTATTGCTATAAACTCTGCATATCCCAAGAACTAAACATGTCATACAAAGATAGGAATGGAGAAGAAACACACCAGGAGGGATCATCTGAGGAGAGAGGGATGAACTGCCACACACCTACTCTCATAACCACTGAAAATTGTCTTTCCTAGGCTGTGCATGGATCCAGTCTTCTGGGCTCCCTCAACTTGAATGCATTTCTTCAAAACACATAATAGGAGACCCAACAGGACCCCAGTGAGCCCCAAACATATGAGAGGGACCCCATGTGATCTGATTCAGTATTGGTCATTCCATCATCTACCTGGGTGAGCTCCAGGATGCTGCACATCACCCTGCCCTCAACACCAGCTGCCATTTAAGCACACCAGGTAAAACCATACTATTTGCAGCCCACAGGAAGTGCCATGCAACCAAATTTTCTCCTCCCGTCAAAAGGGCAAGCAGTAGACACAGTGAGTCCATGCTGCAGAGATCCTGCTGGACAAGTGGCTGCACCAGCCTAAAGAGCTACAATACAACTAGGTGGGGCTGGAGGGGGCTGGAGCCTCCCAAAGAACCTGACCCACTCAGCACCTAAACGTCTTTGTGCACAGCACTATATTCTACCATCTTTATATCCAATTTGATCAATATTTAATTTTTAAGAAATTGCATATTGGTATAAATGAAGTTGCACATCAAATTACTGTAATGTTTACTCTACAAGTGCATTGTGTATCCTCTACCCACAAATTTTTTCACTATCATTGTGCAAATCCCAGCTGGTATCAGCTCTAGTCCTTGGTCCATCTCTCATCAGACCTTCTTATAGGCAACCGAGTTGATAATTATCAGTTTCAGTGTATGTGTGTGTGTGTGCATATACATGTGTGTGTGTGTGTGTGTGCATGCATGTGTGTGTCATTGAGGAGTGCATGTGCCTTTGCTGTGTACAAGGGCTCCCAGGATTACTGCTCTGAATATCTGTGACTCTGACTCATATGAACCTGGCAATCCACACAGATGCAAAACTCTTCCTGATTCTTGGTCACCAGTTGCTCTAAGAAGCACAAGGCAAATTCTTCTTCCAGCCAAGAATACTCTCTAGAGGCCTCACTGTAGTGTCAGATTCTATTAAACTTGCATTTTTTTTACAGTCTAAACATTTCTCATTTCACACAGATCCTCTAAGCTAACCATTTGCTTCTGGTTAACAGACAAGTCAGCACATTCCTTTTATATATTCCACATATATCTCCTTATATATTTATATATATTTACATTTAAATCTATATTTACTTTATTTAATATATATAATTATATATGAACATGTTTTTCAACAGTAGCTTTGCCATTTTTGAATGGTCTGGAATTCAACCTCTTTGTTTTTGCACATGGACAGAGAAACCACCACTTCCATGAATTAATGATATTTCTAAAGAGAGCGTCTTTATCTCAAATTTTAAGGACTCTCTTCAATAGCTTCTTCCCTGGGCTGTTTCTTGTGTGGCAGAGAGCAGGGACATTGTCACAGAAGCCCTTGATGTCATTGCAGAAGAAGCTTCCTTGCCCACAACAGCCTGCAGCATAGATCATGGACTTACAAATGGTTCCCAGTAATAGCTCAGATCACAGGACCTGCTCTCCTGAAGAAGCAAGGATGGCAGACCTCAGCATGGTCCCCGCAGCCAACACAGACCACAGACTTCAACATGCCATCAAGGGAAGCACAAACCACAGACTTCTGCAAGACTCCGGGAGCAGCACTGAACATGAAGTCACCAGAGATGATCCAGTCCAGAGAGTGATCCACTCTTCACCCCCCATGTCCTTATGCTGTCCAGAGCCAGGGTGCTGCCTTCAGCCTGGCCAAATGTCCAGGGCCAGGACCTGGGTGAGCTCTAGGATGCTGCACATCACCATGATTCCAGCATCAGGTGCCATTCCAGTACCCCAGGAGGACCATGCTGTTTGCAGCCCACAGTAAATGCCATGCAAGCAAATTCTCTCCTTACTTCAAGAGGGTGAGCAAAAGACACAGAGGCTCCATGCTGCAGAGATCCTGCAGGACAAGTGGCTGCACCAGCCTAAAGAGCTACAACACAACTAGGTGGAACCAGTAGGGGCTGGAGCCTCCCAGAGGACCTGACCCACTCAGCACCTAAACGTCTTTGTGCACGACACTCTGTTGTAATGTCTTTATATCCAATTCGTCAAGATTCTAATATTAACAATTTGCATATTGGTACAAATTATACTGCACATCAAATTTTAATATAATGCATTGTGTGTGTCCACTACCCACAAATTTTCAGCCATCACTGTGCACATCCCAGATGGTGTCAGCTCTAGTCCTAGGTCCATGTCTCATCAGAACTTCACATAGGCAACTGAGTTGATAATTATCACAGTTTAACTGTGTGTGTGTATGTGTGTGTCATAGAGGAGTGCATGTGCCTTTGCTGTGTACAAAGGCTCCCAGGATTACTGCTCTGACTTTCTGTTGATGCTGACTGAACAGCTTTCATCTCATGTGTCAGCTAGAGAAGTGTGATTCAGAGAAGCAGTGTTGACTGCGGGCAGCTCCGGAAGCCAGGCTGACTAGATTATTGGATCCCTGAGATCTGTATGAACAACAGTAAACTGGAAAGCTGCACACTAGCTGAATGCAGAGCATGCACTGCCGTGTTATCCAGGATCAGGCTGTGGATCAGCACAAATGGCTGCTGTGAAATGGGATGAGCTGGGAGAAGCTTTTTGAAAAACTGGGGTGAACCTGAAATATGTGAGAGCCAATATTTAGAGTTTCCACTTTGTAATGACTTCACTCTTGACCAAGAACATGCACAACCTCTTATTGAATTTCTAACACTCTGTGCTACAGGGCCACCCATATGTCCTCACTGTTGTAAGTAAAGTATTGAACAAACAGTACAGATAAGAACACTCCTCTGAAGTAGAACAGAAGTACCAATAGGACAGAGATATCCTTGAGATTCTCTCTTCTCGCATATGTCCTGTGATGATATTTTGTATGAATAACTGAAGTACTCCAACACAGCCATCTTATTTTTCTTCTCAAGAAGAACTCATTTTTATCAGTTGTTTGGGATATGATTCTCCAGGAGAACACATAGATCAGGGAAAAGAGAAGACAGATAAAATGTTTTCTTAGAGTACATCTTCCTGCCTTCCATCCTCTGATTGAGATTCTTCGTTTTGGTCATTGCATGTGGGCAGAAGAGGTTGAATTAAAGCAACATCTCCATTCACAAACAAAATGTGAATTATATTCTAAATGATGAATGGCCTTGTAATGAAAGAAATTAGAGAAATTTATGAAAAAGGAAGAATGAAAACAAGTGCTGTGAAGACTTGGATAAAGAAATCTAATCCTGTTCCTTATCAACATTTGCTTGGTTCTGTTATGACTAGGTAAATAAGGTGCAGGACACTCACAAAATTACAAATACAGACCATGTGACCAACCAATCCAGCATGTGTTGTTACTTGAGTTATTCATCTTAGCCATTCTGATGGGTGTAAGGTGAAATGTGGGGGTTGTTTTGATTTGCATTTCCCTGATAACTAAGGAAGTTGGACTATTCTTTAGGTGTTTCTCTGCCATTAGATATTCCTCTATTGAGAATTGTTTGTATAGCTCTGTACCCCATTTTGTAATTGGATTACTTGATTTCTTGCAGTTTAACTTCTTGAGTTCTTTATATATACTGGATATTAGCCCTCTGTCAGATAGAGGATTGGTGAAGATTCCTTCCCAAACTGTAGGCAATCATTTTGTTTTGATGACAGAAGCTTTTCAGTTTCATAATGTCCCATTTATTGATTTGATTTCTTAGAAAATTAGGAATAGCACTTCCTCAAGATACAGCTATACCACTGCTAGGCATATATCCAAACGTTTCCCAAGTATACAACAAGGACATCTGCTCTACCATTTTTGTAGCAGCTTTATTTGTAATAGCCAGAACCTGGAAACAGCCCAGCTGCCCCTCAGTTGAGGAATGGATACAGAAATTGTGGTACATCTACAAAATGGAATATTACACAGAGATTAAAAAACAAGGAAATCATGGAATTTGCAGGAAAATGTTGGGAACTGGAAAATATCATCCTGAGTAAGGTATCCCAGAAGCAGAAAGACACACAGGGTATATACTCACTCATAAGTGGATAGTAGACAAATTATATAGGATAAACAAATAAAAACTGTACACCCAAGGAAGCCAATCAGGAAGGAGGACTCTGGCTAAGATGCTCAGTCCCCATTCAGAAAGGTAAAGAGGATAGACATTTGAGGAGGAAGAAAACAGGGAACAAGACAGAAGCCTATCACAGAGAGCCTCTGAAAGGCTCTACCCTGCAGGGAATCTAGGCAGATGTTGAGACCCATAGCCAAACTTTGGGCAGAGTGTAGAGAATCTCATGAAAGAACTGAAGATAGTAAGACCTGGAGAGGACAGGAGCTCTGGGCACAGGGGTCTTTTTTTGAAACTGATACACCAGCCAAGGACCACTCACAGAGATGGCCTGGAACCCCTGCACAGATGTAGCCTATGGCATTTCAGTATCCAAGTGGCCTCTATAGTGTTGGGGACAGAAAATGTCTCTGACAAAAACTGATTAGCCTGCTCTTTGATCATCTCCCCCTTAAGGGTGAGCAGACTTACCAGGCCACAGAATAAGACAATGCAGCTACTCCTGATGAGACCTGATAGACTAGGGTCAGAGAGATGGGGAGGAGGAACTCTCTTTTCATTGGATTGGGAGAGGGACACAGGTGGACAAGAGGAAGGGTGGGATTGGGAAAGGAGGAAGGAGGGAGGTGCAGGGGGGGGATACAAAGTGAAGAAACTGTAATTAATAAAAATAAAAATAATTAAAAAAATAAAACCAGACCCACTAAACCTGTTAGAAGAAAAATTGGGGAAGAGCCTTGAACTCATTGGCACAGGAGACAACTTCCTGAACAGAACACCAACAGCACAGGCTCTAAGAGCAACAATCAATAAATGGGACCTCATGAAACTGAAAAGCTTCTGTAAAGCAAAGAACACTGTCCTCAGAACAAAAAGACTGCCTACAGATTTGGAAAGGATCTTTACCATCCCTTTATCTAACAAAGGGCTAATATCCAGTTATACAAAGACCTCAAGAAGTTAAACAGCAACAAATCAAGTAACCCAATAAAAACATGCGGTACAGAGTTATACAGGAATATGGAATGGCAGCGAAACACTTAAAGAAATGTTCAATGTCCTTAATCATCAGAGAAATGCACATCAGAACAACCTTACACCCACCAGAATGGCTAAGATCAAAAACACAAGTGACAACACATGCTGGAGAGATTGTGGAGAAAGGAGAACCTTTCTCCACTGCTGGTGGGAATGTAAACTTGTACAAGCACTCTGGAAATCAGTCTGGCACATTCACAGACAATTAGAAATAGGGCTTCCTCAACATCCAGCTATACCATTCCTAGGCATAGATCCAAAAGATGCGCAAGTACACAAAAAGGACATTTGCTCAACCATGTATGTACAACTTTATTCATAATAGCCAGAACCTGGAAACAATACAGATTCCCCTCAACTGAGGAATGGATACAGAAATTGTGGTATGTCTACACAATGGAATATTACTCAACAATAAAAAAACAAGGAAATCAGGAAATTTGCAGGTAAATAGTGGGACCTGGAAAAGATCATCCTGAGTGAGGTATCCCAGAAGCAGAAAGAAACACACAGTATATACTCACTCATAAGTGGCTATTAGACACATAATATAGGATAAACCTACTAAAATCTGTACATCTAAAGAAACTAATCAAGAAGGAGGACTCTGGCTAAGATGCTCAACCCTCATTCAAAAGGGCAAAGAGGATGGACATTAAAAGAGGGAGAAAACAGGTAACAGGACAGGAGCATACCACAGAGGACCTCTGAAAGGCTCTGCCCTGCAGGGTTTCAAAACAGATGCTGAGACTCATAGCCAAACTTTGGGCAGAGTGCAGGGAATCATATGAAAGAAGTAGGAAATAGTAAGACCTGGAAAGGCCAGGAGCTCCACAAGGAGAGCAACAAATCCTAAAAGCCTGGGCTCAGGGGTCTTTTCTGAGACAGATACTCCAACCAAGGAACAGTGATGGAGATATCTTAGATCCCCTGCACAGATGTAGCCCATGGCAGTTCAGTGTACAGGTGGTTTCCATAGTAATGGGAACAGGGGCTGTGACATGAACTCAGTGATTGCTCTTTGATCACCTCCCCCTGAGAGGGAAGCAGCCTTACCAGGACACAGAGGAAGACAATGCAGCCACTCCTGATGAGACCTGATAGACTAGGATCAGAAGGAAGGAGAGGAAGACCTTCCCTATCAGTGGACTTGGGGAGGGGCATGAGTGGGGAAGTGTGGGGGATGGTAGGATTGGTAGGGGAGGAGTGAGGGAGTTACAGGGGATTAGAAAGTGAATTAAGTATAATTAATAAAAATTAAAATGAAAAATTTTGAAAAAAAAGTAAAATTCAGATAATTCTCAAGTGTTCTCATCACAGATAATGAGTTCTGCTAACATCACCTTGCAGGAGTGACTCTGCCAAAAGTCCACATCACAGAAGAGCCATGTCCACCCCAAACAGGGGGAGAAACTAAGCTCATATATAGCAACACAAGTATGTGTGGCACTATTTAATAACACATTCATACTAAAGAGACTTGTGAGTATGGAAACAAAGCGTATTCTGTATGTGCATAGAATGGAACTAAATGAAGTAAAATTAATCCTTGACAAAAAAATGGGAAAATGTAACTACCATAGTTTGTTAAATTCTACAACTGACATAAATGTCCTAGATGTCTTATATCTGCTCTGAGCACTGCCTTCTCCCCAGGTCTGACTCCAGAGCAGCTACAGCAGGAAGACATGCAAATAAGGCTTCTCTGTGCCCTTGAAAACCAGCCCTGCCCTGACCCTGCAGCTCTGGCAGAGGAGCCCAGCCCTGTGTTCCCAGGTCCTCACACTCAGTGATTACCACTGACCACAGACAATTGGCCATGGACTTATGGCTCAGCTGGGTTTTCCTTGTCTTTATTTTAAAAGGTAATTTATGGAGATGAGATTGTGTATGTTATGTGGACGTGAGAAAGAAAAAAAAGTGTGTGTGTATGTGTGTGTGTGTAACAATGTCTCACCATTAGTCTCTTTGTTTGTAGGTGTCCAGTGTGACGTGCATCTGGTGGAGTCTGGGGGAGGCTTGGTGCAGCCTGGAAAGTCTCTGAAACTCTCCTGTGCAGCCTCTGGATTCACCTTCAGTGACTATGTCATGCGCTGGGTCCGCCAGGCTCCAGGGAAGGGGCTGGAGTGGGTCACATCAATTAGTGAAAGTGGTAGTAAGGTTTACTATGCCGACGCCGTGAAGGGCAGATTCACCATCTCCAGAGACAATGCCAAGAACACCCTGTACCTGCAAATGAACAGTCTGAGGTCTGAGGACACGGCCACATATTACTGTGCAAGACACACAGTGAGTGAATGTTGCTGGGAGCTCAGACACAAACCTCCCTGCAGGGCGCTCGTGACCAGCAGGGGGCGCCGAGAGCACACAGAGCTCTGGATTACAGAGACAAATTCAAATGAGGACTGGGCTCATCTGTGTTTGGCCTGCCTGTCCTCAGGGCTTCTCTCTACAAGTACAGTGTATAGGAATCCTTGAAGCATCCAAATCAATATTCAACTTTCTGTTTGCCTGTGCAGTATGTGTTTTGTATTGATTTTCTATGGTGTTTCTCTGACTTTCTCTTTATGCCTATACCTGACTCTGTCTCTCTGTTCCTGTCTGTCTGTTTCTATATGTCTATACATGTTTCTATATATTTATTAAGAATAAATAAATAAAAATAGTAAATCCCGAAGCTATGCATCATACTGTAAGCTCTGCATACTGACCTAGGTCTTGAAGATTTTCCAGGTAAGTAAACACCCATGACACCAATGTGCTGAGAGACAATAAAACATTCATCAGCTCCCTGGAGTTCCTGTCAGTATTCCCTCCTGTGAACATGTGGGCTTGTTTAGGGCACATGTCCTGACAATGTTTATGCTTTCCCTCCTTGAATGGAGTTTTGTAATGGAAGCAGACTCTCCTGTCCCTGTTTTTTCTAAATTCATGGATGGTTTGTTCAAGTCTTAGCTTTCTCAAGGCCTGGGCCTCTAAGAGTGGGGAACCTATTACATGCCATCCTATCACTCCAACAACTGTCCCATAGGCCTGGGAAGAGCAGTCATCATCCCTGCAAATTCCCTACCCACTCTCCATCCAGTATCTTATGTTTTTCCTCCTGGTCCTTTTTGTTCAGGATGCCCTAAATCACACCCAGAGGCTACTAAGGGCCCTTCATTTCCCCCAATAAGCCAGGAGACAGATATAATGAATGACCTTGAGCTTTAACTCTCAGAACGTGTCCTCTAAAAATCCCTCAAAACCCCACCTGCCACTGTCCCAGTATTCTGTGTTTTTTCCTACAGTTACATTTCAACCACCCAGGAACCCTTTGTTGCTCATGTGGCCAGAAAATCCTTGTAGTGAATGTTCAACCCTCCTGGCCCCTGTGCTCTTCTCCAAGCCCAGGCATAAAGACATGTCTTAGCTGCACTTATTCTGCTGGCTCATCTACACCCCAATGCCCTGCCTTCTACCTCAGACTTGCTCAAGAGAGCCCATGTGGTGACACTGCTAATCCTTGTTGTATCCTTGGCACCTGCACAAGCATCCTCCACCCCTCAGGGCTCTGTGTCTCTTCTCAGACTCTCTTTATGCATGTCCTGTGCTGGTGCCATGCTGACTCTATTATCATGGTACTGCAATGTAGCACTTGAAATAAAGTGTGATTAAAACTTCATTACCCAAAGAGCATCAGACCCGTCTGATACCTTTTTCTCAGAGGCAGGACCTGGGGCATCAACCCGCATGCAACCAGACATGCTCTTCTCTGGGTCCAAAGCGGCTGACCCTGAGTGCAGTGCTTAGCCTCGCATCCTGAGCGTAACATTTTAGCTTTTTATGGTATCCAACCATGCTTGGGGAGAATGTCCTGCTTCAATGGCTGTAAAGGCCTGAATGATCATGGCTGCATCATACTGTTGTGAGACTCTAATCCAGGCTCTTTGGGTGGATGACACCTAAATGAACATCTGTACAAAGTCCCAATTTATTTCTAATATCAGAGATCAGACCTCTACTCTTGCCTGCTGCGTCTAAAACAAAAAGGGGGAACTGTTGAGAGCTGCGGAATGCTATGCCTTAAAGATGGAGCTGGTTTCTGCCTTCCACCTTCCCGATGGTGAGTGCTCTCTGTCACGAACAATTCCACATTTGGCTAAGGCTGAGGATCTGGCTTGCTTCCATGTATGTGGACCTATCTGCATTGCCCACATGGCACGCTGAGGTTGGCTACCCAGAGGCTATTTAAGCTGTGTGCTGGCTTTCCCCAGGGTCTGAGGATTGTTCAAGGTTCCTGAATAAACTGCATTGAAATAAATAAATAAATAAATAAATAAATAAATAAATAAATAAATAAAACGATTTTGTGGGGTATTGGTGAAAAAAAAAAAAAAAAAAAAAAAAAAAACTTCATTACCTGTCCTTTTCCTGAGGGTTGTCTGCCTTATCTACACAGTTATTTCACATTTAACGGAGTCTTCATTAAGTATTTCCTTTGGGAATTTCTTATCTTTAAATCATTCACCCATTCAGTAGTTACTATTTTTTTCTTTATTTTGAGGAATTATATAATCTATGAATATGCAATTAAATATGTTCATTCGCTTCCCTATCTACCCTTTCAACTAACATCATATCTTCCCTAACAGAAACCTCTTGCAACATCATGACATTTTTAAAATATTTTTTATTTTAATTTTTATTAATTACACTTTATTCACTTTGTATCCCCCCATAGCCTCCTAATGCCAACCTCCCTCCCCTTTCTCCATGCATGAACTCCCCAAGTACACTGATAGGTGGGGCCTTCCTCTCTTTCCTTCTGATCCTAGTCTATCAGGTCTCATCAGGAGTGGCTGCATTATTTTCTTCTGTGGCCAGGTAAGACAATTCACCCTCAGGGGGAGGTGATCAAAGAGCAGGCCAATCATTTCATGTCAGAGACAGTCCCTGTTCCAATTACTATGGAACCCACTTGGACACTGAACTGCCATGGACTACATCTGTGCAAGGATCTAGGATTTCTCCATCACTGGCCCCTAGTTGGAGTATCTGTCTCAGAAAAGACCCTTGTGCCCAGACTTTTAGGATTTTTTGCTCTCCTTGTGGAGCTCCTGGCCTCTCCAGGTTCTACTATTTCCTACTTCTTTCATATGATTGCCTGCACTCTGCCCAAAGTTTGGCTATGAGTCTCAGCATCTGTTTGGAAACCCTGCAGGGTAGAGCCTTTCAGAGGTCCTCTGTGGTACGCTCCTGTCCTGTTACCTGTTTTCTCCTTCTTCTGATGTCCATCCTCTTTGCCTTTCTGAATGGGAATAGAGCATCTTAGCCAGAGTCCTCCTTCTTGATTAGTTTCTTTAGATGTACAGATTTTAGTAGGTTTATCCTATATTATATGTCTAATATGCACTGATGAGTTAGTATATACCGTGTGTGTCTTTCTGCTTCTGGGTTACCTCACTCACAATGATCTTTTCTAGTTACCACCATTTTCCTGCAAATTTCATGATTTCCTCCTTTTTGATTGCTGAGTAGTATTCCATTGTGTAAAAATACCACAATTTCTGTATCCATTCTTCAGTTGAGGGTTGTTTCTGGGTTGTTTCCAGGTTCTGGGTATTACAAATAAAGCTGCTAAAAACATGGTTGAGCAATTGTCTTTGTTATATTCTTGAACGTCTTTGGAATATGCCTAGGAGAGATATAGCTAGATCTTGAGGAAGTGCTATTTCTAATTGTCTGAGAAAGCTCCAGATTGATTTCCAGAGTGGTTGTACAAGTTTACATTCCTACCAGCAGTGGAGAAGGGTTCCCCTTTCTCTACAACCTCTCCAGAATATGTTGTCACTTGTGTTTTTGATCTTAGCCATTCTGATGGGTGTAAGGTGAAATCTCAGGGTAGATTTGATTTGCATTTCTCTGATAACTAAGGACACTGAGCATTTTTTAAGTGTTTTCAGCCATTTGATATCCCTGTATTGAGAATTTTCTTTTCAGCAGTGTACCCCATTTTTAAATTGGGTTCCTTGATCTGTTGCTCTTTAACTTCTTGAGTTCTTTGTATAAAGTGGATATTAGCCCTCTGTCATATGTAGGGTTGGTGAAGAACCTTTCCCAATCTGTAAACTGTCATTTTGTTCTGAGGACATTGTCCTTTGCTTTACAGAAGCTTTTCAGTTTCATGAGGTCCCATTTATTGATTGTTTCTCTTAGAGCCTGTGCTGTTGTTGTTGTGTTCAGGAAGTTGTCTCCTGTGCCAATGAGTTCAAGGCTCTTCCCCAATTTTTCTTCGAACAAGTTTAGTGTGTCTGGTTTTATATTGAAGGTTTTGATCAACTTGGGCTACTTTTGTGGAGGGTGATAAGTATGGATCTATTTGAATTTTTCTACATGTACATATCCAGTTAGACCAGCACCATTTGTTGAAGATGCTGTCTTTTTCCCCTTGTATGTTTTCAGCATCTTTGTAAAAAATCAGTTGTAGTGAGGGGCAAATGGCGGTGCCAGGAGAACACTGCGTAGGAGGAGCAGGACAACATTTTCAGTACAGTAACCAAGAGACTGGACTCTGGGCCCTAAAAGAACAGCAATAGTGTTTCCCAGGTGAGAGGAAATCCCCACGGTGTGGGAATCAATCGGGTCCACTCTTGGGTCACCCAGCCAGAACACAGAAGAGATCCTGGTTTGTGCAAGCACTAGGTCACCAGACACAAACCATCCAAGAAATCCAAGACAATAGTCCTATATCACCTAAGGAAATAGAAGTGGTCCTCAAAAGTCTGTGATTCAAAAAAATCCCAGAGCCAGATGGTTTTAGGGCAGAATTCTACCAGACCTTCAAAGATTACCTAACACCAATACTTTTAAAAACTATTCCACAAAATAGAAACAGAAGGAACACTACCAATCTCATTCTATGAAGCCACAGTCACCTTGGTACCTAAACCTCACAAAGACCCAACAAAGAAAAAGAATTTCAGGCCAATCTCCCTTATGAACATTGATGCAAAAATACTCAACAAAATACTCGCAAACCGAATCCAAGAACACATCAAAGATATCCACCATTACCAAGTAGGCTTCATCCCAGGCATACAGGAGTGGTTCAATAAACTGAAATCCATCAATGTGATCCACCACATAAACAAACTGAAGGAGAAAAACCACATGATCATCTACTAAGATGCTGAAAAAGCATTTGACAAAATCCAACATTCATTCATGTTTAAAGTCTTAGAAAGATCAGGGATACCAGGTTCCGGGTCAATATCCAGCAGGTGAAGCTGAGAGGAGGGTGGCCAGTACAGCTGGATGCCCTCCGTGGCTGAGCGGGATGATGAGTGTTGAAGGCGAGGACCTCCCCGGATGCCCCAGGGAATAAAACACCACCAAGCCAGAAGATCTGTCGAAGCAGGAACTCCATTTATTGAATAAAGCTTTCCTTTCCATAGGTTTGAATCAGAAGGCAGGATTGAGGAAGTGAGGTAAGATGGCATACAGAGCAAGGTTAGGTAGTGCTAGGAAAGGTGGGCCAGCAACAAAACTCCACCTAGCAGTTATCAGGCAGGGTTGATTTTAAGGCGGATATGCTGAATCACTTTTGCCTGAAAGTGGCACCTCTTAAGTTGGAAGCTAAAGACAGGTCTCCAAACTCAAGCCAGGCTCAGGTAGATGGAGCAAGCCTTATCAGGCCCAACAAAAAGGCACATACATAAATAAAGTAAAGGCAGTATACAGCAAGCCTATAGCCAATAGCAAACTCAATGGAGAGAAACTGAAATCAATCCCACTGAAATCAGTGACAAGACAAGGCTGCCCACTCTCTCCATATCTCTTCCATATCAAAATAGTTCTGGAAGTCCTTGCTAGAGCAATAAGAAAATTGAAGGAGTTCAAGGTGATACGATTTGAAAAGGAAGAAGTCAAATTATCACTATTTGCAGATGATATGATAGTATACCTGAGTGACCCAAAAATTCTACCTGGGAATTCCTACAGCTGATAAACACATTCAGCAAAGTGGCTGGATACAAAATTAACTCAAAAAATCAGTAGCCCTCCTATATACAAAAGATAGAAATTAGGGAAACAACACACTTCACAATAGCCACAAAAGACATAAAGTACCTTGGTGTGACCCTAACCAAGCAAGTCAAAGACTCGTATGAAAAAATTTCAAGTCTCTGAAGAAAGACTTAGAAGAAAATATCAGAAGATGGAAAGATCTCCCATGTTCAAGGCTTGGCAGGATTAACATATTAAAAATTGCCATCTTACCAAAAGCAATCTACAGATTCGATGCAATTCCTATCAAATCACCAAAACAATTCTTTACAGACATTGAAAGAAAAATTCTCAACTTCATATGGAATAACAAGAAACCCAGAATTGCTAAACAATTCTAAGCAATTGCTAAACCCAGATTGCTAAAACAATCCTCTACCATAAAAGATCTTCTGAGGTATCTCCACCTGTGATTTCAACCTGTACAATAGAGCCACACTAGTAAAACCTGCATGGTACTGGCATAGAAACTGACTGGTGGATTAATGGAATCTGATAGAAGACCCTGAAATAAATCCACAAACGTATGGACACCTGTTTTTTTTTTTGTTGTTGTTGTTGTTGTTTATTTGTTTGTTTGTTTTGTTTTTTTAGATGAGTTTTTTTTTAATTTTTATTAGTTACACTTTATTCACTTTGTATCTCTCCCATAAACCCCTCCCTCCTCCCCTCCTAATAGCACTCTCCCTCCCCCTTCTTCAGGCATAGCCCTCCCCAAGTCCACTGATAGGGGAGATCACCCTCTCTTTCCTTCTGATTTTTGTCTATCAAATCTCATCAAGAGTGACTGCATTGTCATCTTCTATGGCCTGATAAGGCTGCTCCCCCCTCAGGGGGAGGTGTTCAAAGAGTAGGCCCATCAGTTTATGTCAGAAGCAGTCTCTCTTCCCATTACTATGTAACCCACTTGGACACTGAAATGCCATGAGTTACATCGGTGCAGGGGTTCTAGGTTATCTCCATGCATGGTACTTGGTTGGAGTATGAGTCTCTGGAAAGAACCCTGTATTCAAATCTTCTGGTTCTGTTGCTCTCCTAGTGGAGTTCCTGTCCTCTCCAGATCTTACAATTTCCCACTTCTTACATAAGATTCCATGCACTCTGCTCCACAGTTGGTCCTAAGTCTCAGCATCTGCTTTGATAGTCTACAGGACAGAGCCTGTCAGAGGCCCTCTGTGGCAGGTTTCTAGGTTGTTTCCTGTTTTCTTCTTCTTCTGATGTCCATCCTCTTTGCCTTTGGGGATGGAAATTGCACTTTTTAGTCAGAGTGCTTCCTCTTGATTAGTTTCTTTAGATGCACAGGTTTTAGTAGGTTTATCCCATATTGTATGTCTATATGAGTGAGTATATATTGTCTGTGTCTTTATATTTCTGGGACAACTCACTCAGGATGATCCTTTCCAGTTCCCACCGTTTACCTACAAATTTCATGATTTCCTTGTTTTTCATTGCTGAGTAATATTCCACTGTGTAGATATACCACAATTTCTGTATCCATTCCTCAGGTGAGGGGAATCTGGGTTGTTTCCAGGTTCTGACTATTACAAATAAAGCTGCTACAAACATGGTTGAGCAAATGTCCTTTTTGTGTACTTGAGCCTCTTTTGGGTATATGCCTAAGGAGTGTATGATTGGATCTTGAGGAAGCACTATTTCTAGTTGTCTGAGAATGGGCCAGATTGATTTCCAGAGTGCTTGTACAAGTTTACATTCCCACCAGCAGTGGAGGAGGGTTCCCCTTTCTCCACAACCTCTCCAGCATGTGTTGTCACTTGAGTTTTTGATCTTGGCCATTCTGAAGGGTGTAAGGTGAAATCTCAGGGTTGTTTTGATTTGCATTTCCCTGATTGCTAATGACATTGAGCATTTTTTTATTAATTACACTTTATTCATTTTGTATCCCCCTATAAGCCCCTCCCTCCTCCCCTCCCGATCCCACCCTCCCTCCCCTTTCTGCATGCATGCCACTCCCCAAGTCCACTGATAGGGGAGGTTCTTCTTTCCTTTCTGATCTTAGTCTATCAGTTCTCATCAAAAGTGGCTGAATTGTCCTCTACTGTGGCCTGGTAAGGCTGCTCCCCCCTCAAGGGGAGGTGGTCAAAGCGCAGGCCAATCAGATTATTTCAGAGGCAGTCCCTCTTCCCATTACTGTGTAACCCACTTGGACACTGAACTGTCATGGGCTACATCTGTGCAGGGGTTCTAGGTTATCTCCATGAATAGTCCTTGGTTGGAGTATGAGTCTCTGGGAAGTTCCCTGTGTTCAAATTTTCTTGTTCTGTTGCTCTCCTTGTGGAGACCTTGTCCTCTCCAGCTCTTACTATTTCCCGCTTCTTACATAAAATTCCATTCACTCTGCCCAACAGTTGGTCATCAGGCTCAGCATCTGCTTTGATAGTCTGCAGGGCAGAGGCTTTCAGAGGCCCTCTGTGGCAGGTTCCTAGTTTGTTTCCTGTTTTTTTCTTCTGGTTTTCAGAAGCCCTCTCTCTGTAGCAGGTTCCTAGGTTGTTTCCTGTTTTCTTCTTCTTCTGATGTCCATCTTCTTTGCCTTTCCGGATGGGGATTAGACATTTTAGTTAGGGTCCTCTCTCTTGCTTAGTTTCTTTAGATGCACAGGTTTTAGTGGGATTTTCCTATGTTGTATGTCTATATGAGTGAGTATATACCATGTGTGTCTTTTTGCTTCTGGGACAACTCAATCAGGATGATCCTTTCCAGGTCCCACCATTTACCTGCAAATTTCATGATTTCCTTATTTTTCATTGCTGAGTAATATTCCATTGTGTAGATGTACCACAATTTCTGCATCCATTCTTCAGTTGAGGGGCATCTGGGTTGTTTCCAGCTTCTGGCTATTACAAATAAAGCTGCTACAAACATGGTTGAGCAAATGTCCTTTTTGTGTACTTGAGCCTCTTTTGGATATATGCCTAGGAGTGGTATGGCTGGATCTTGGGGAAGTGCTATTCCTAGTTGTCTGAGAAAGCACCAGATTGATTTCCAGAGTGGTTGTACAAGTTTACATTCCCACCAGCAGTGGAGGAGGGTTCCCCTTTCTCCACAATCTCTTCAGCAAGTGTTGTCCCTTGAGTTTTTCATCTTGGCCATTCTCATGGGTGTAAGGTGAAATCTCAGGGTGGTTTTGATTTGCATTTCCCTAATGGTTAATTAGGTTGAGCATTTCTTTAAGTGCTTCTCTGCCATTTGGTATTCCTCTCCAGAGAATTCTCTGTTTAGCTCTGTTCCCCATTTTTTAAGTGGATTACTTACTTGGTTTGCTGCTTTCAGCTTCTTTAGTTCTTTATATATACTGGATATGAGTCCTCTGTCAGATAAAGGGTTGGTGAAGATTCTTTCCCAATCTGTAGGCAGTTGCTTTGTTTTGATGACTGTGTCCTTTGCTTTACAGAAGCTTTTCAATTTCATGAGGTCCCATTTATTGATTGTTGCTCTTAGAGCCTGTGCTGTTGGTGTTCTGTTCAGGAAGTTTTCTCCTGTACCAATTAGTTCTAGGGTATTCCCCACTTTTTTTTCTAGCTGATTTAATGTGTCGGGTTTTATGTTGAGGTCTTTGATCCACTTGGACTTCAGTTTTGTGCAGGGTAATAAGTATTTGACTTACGAAAGCTGAATCAGGACCAGGTAAATCAATTAAATAATTCTATATCCGCCAAAGAAATAGAAGTGGTCATCAAAAGTCTCCCAACCAAAAAGAGCCCAGGACCAGATGGCTTCAGCGCAGAATTCTACCAGACCTTCAAAGAAGAGCTAACACCAATTCTCTTCAAATTATTCCACAAAAATAGAAACAAAAGGAATATTACTGAACTCATTTTATGAAGCCACAGTCACCTTGGTACCTTAACCTCTCAAAGACTCAACAAAGAAAGAGAATTTCAGGCCAATCTCCCTTATGAACACTGATGCAAAAAGTACTCAACAAAATACTCGCAAACCGAATACAAGAACACATCAAAGATATCACCCACCACGACCAAGTAGGCTTCATCCCAGGTATGCAGGGGTGGTTCAATATGCGGAATTCCATCAATGTGATCCATCATATTAACAAACTGAAAGAAAAAAAGCACATGATAATCTCCCTAGATGCTGAAAAAGCATTTGACAAATCCAACATTCATTCATGTTTAAAGTATTGGAGAAATCAGGGATACAAGGCACATATCTAAACATAGTAAAGGCGATATACAACATATATACAACATATATAAAGGCGATACAGCCAACATCAAACTGAACAGAGAGAACCTTAAAGCAATCCCACTGAAATCAGGAACAGGACAAGGCTGCCCACTCTCTCCATATCTCTTCAACATAGTTCTGGAAGTCCTTGCTAGAGCAATAAGACAGTTGAAGGAGATCAAGGGAATACAAATTAGAAAAGAAGAAGTCAAATTATCACTAGTTGCAGATGATATGATAGCATACCTGAGTGACCCCAAAAATTCTACCAGGGAATTCCTACAACTGATAAACACCTTCAGCAAAGTGGCCGGATACAAAATTAACTCAAAAAAATCAGTAGCCCTCCTGTATACAAAAGACAAAAGGGCTGAGAAAGAAATTAGGGAAACAATACCCTTCACAATAGCCACAAATGACATAAGGTGCCTTGGAGTAACCCTAACCAAGTCAAAGACTTCTATGAAAAAAAATTCAAGTCTCTGAAGAAAGAATTAGAAGAAGATATCAGAAGATGGAAAGATCTCCCATGCTCATGGCTTGGCAGGATTAACATAGTAAAAATGGCCATCTTACCAAAAGCAATCTACAGATTCAATGCAATTCCCATCAAATTACCACCATAATTCTTTACAGTCCTGGAAAGAAAAATTCTCAACTTCGTACGGAATAACAAGAAACCCAGAATTGCTAAAAAACAATCCTCTACAATAAAAGATCTTCTGGAGGTATCTCCATCCCTGATCTTAAGTTGTACTATAGAGCAACACTTTTAAAAACTGCATGGTACTGGCATAGAAACAGAATAGTGGATCAATGAAACCGAACAGAGGACCCAGAAATAAACCCACACACTTATGGACACCTGATCTTTGACAAAGACGCCAAAACCATACAATGGAAAAAAGATAGCATCTTCAACAAATGGTGCTGGTCCAACTGGATGTCTACATGGAGAAAAATAAAAATAGATCCATACTTATCACCCTGCACATTGAGCATTTTTTAAGTGTTTCTCTGCCATTTGATATTCCTCTATTGAGAATTCTGTTTAGCTCTATTCCCCATTCTTCAATTGGATTACTTGGTTTGTTGCTTTTCAGCTTCTTTAGTTCTTCATATATAGTGGATATTAGCCCTCTGTCAGATAAAGGGTTGGTGAAGATTCTTTCCCAATCTGTGGGCATTCCTTTTGTTTTGATGACAATATCCTTTGCTTTACAGAAGCTTTTCAGTTTCATGAGGTCCCATTTATTGATTGTTGCCTTTAGAGCCTGTGCTGTTGGGGTTCTGTTCAGGAAATTGTTGTCTGTGCCAATGAGTTCTAGGATCTTCCCTGCTTTTTATTCTAACAGATTTAATGTGGCTGGTTTTATGTTGAGGTCTTTGATCCACTTGGACTTCAGTTTTGTGCAGGGTGATAAGTATGGATCGATTTGCATTTTTCTCCATGTAGACATCCAGTTAGACCAGCACCATTTGTTGAAGATGCTATCTTTTTTCCATTGTATGGTTTTGGCATCTCTGTCAATGATCAGGTGTCCTTAAGTGTGTGGGTTTATTTCTGGGTCTTCTGTTCGGTTCCATTGATCCACCATTTTGTTTCTATGCCAGTAGCTTGCACTTTTTATTACTGTTGCTCTATAGTACAGCTTGAGATCAGGGATGGAGATACCTCCAGAATATCATTTATTGTAGAGGATTATTTCAGCAGTTCTGGGCCTCTTGTTATTCCATATGAAGTCAAGAATTTTTCTTTCAAGGTCTGTAAAGAATTGTGTTGGTAATTTGATGGGAATTGCATTGAATCTGTAGGTTGCTTTTGGTAAGATGGCCAGTTTTAATATGTTAATCCTGCCAAGCCATGAGCATGGGAGATCTTTCCATCTTCTGATATCTTCTTCTAATTCTTTCTTCAGAGACTTGAAATTTTTTTCATACAAGTTTGACTTGCTTGGTTAGGGTCACACCAATGTACTTTATGTCTTTTGTGGCTATTGTGAAGTGTGTTGTTTCCCTAATTTCTTTCTCAGCCCTTTTGTCTTTTGTATACAGGAGGGCTACTGATTTTTTTTTTGAGTTAATTTTGTAACCAGCCACTTTGCTGAAGTTATTTATCAGTTGTAGAAGTTCCTTTGTAAAATTTTTGGGGTCACTCAGGTATGCTATCATATCATCTGCAAATAGTGATAATTTGACTTCTTCCTTTCCAATTTGTATTCCCTTGATCTCCTTCAACTGTCTTATTGCTTTACCAAGGACTTCCAGAACTATGTTGAAGAGATATGGAGAAAGTGGGCAGCCTTGCCTTGTTCCTGATTTCAGTGGGATTGCTTTAAGTTTTTCTCCACTTGGTTTGATGTTGGCTGTAGGCTTGCTGTATATTGCCTTTACTATGTGTAGATATGTGCCTTGTATCCCTAATCTCTCCAATACTTTAAACATGAATGAATGTTCGATTTTTTCAAATGCTTTTTCAGCATCTAGGGAGATTATCATGTGGATTTTTCTTTCAATTTGTTAATATAGTGGATCACATTGATGGATTCCCTTATATAGAACCACCCCTGCATACCTGGAATGAAGCCTACTTGATCATATTGGATGATATCTTTGATGTGTTTCTTATTTGGTTTGAAAGTATTTTGTTGAGTATTTTTGCACCAATGGTCATCAGGGAGATTGGTCTGAAATTCTCTTTCTTTGTTGGGTCTTTGTTAGGTACCAAGGTGACTGTGGCTTCATAGAATGCGTTTGGTAGTATTCCTTCTGTTTTTATTTTGTGGAATAGTTTGAAGAGAACTGGATTTAGGTCTTCTTTGAAGGTCTGGTACAATTCTCCACTGAAACCATCTGGTCCTGGGCTTCTTTTGGATGGGAGACATTTGATGACTGCTTCTATTTCCTTGATGATATAGGACTATTTAATTGATTTACCTAGTCTTGATTCAGCTTTTATAAGTGGAATAGATCAAGACAATTGTACATTTCATTTAAATTTTCAAATTTTGTGGCATATAGACTTTTGAAGTAAGTTCTAATGATTGTTTGGATTTCTTCAGTGTCTGTAGTTATGTCCCCCTTTTCATTTCTGATTTTGTTGATTTGGATGGTGTCGTCCTGCTTTTTAGTTAGCTTGGCTAAGGGTTTGTCTATCTTGTTGATTTTCTCAAAGAACCAGCTCTTGGTTTCATTGATTCTTTGAATTGTTTTATTTGTTTCTAATTGATTGATTTCAGCCGGAGTTTGATTATCTCCAGTCATCTACTCCTTTTTGGTGAGTCTGCTTCTTCTTTTTCTAGGGTTTTTAGGTGAGACATTAAGTTGCTTCAATGAGCTCTCTTTAATTCATTCTTGAAGCCATTTAGTGCTATGAACTTTCCTCTTAGCCCTGCTTTCATTGTGTCCCACAAGTTTGGGTACATTGTGCCTTCCTTTTCATTGAATTCTAGGAAGAATTTAATTTCTTTCTTTATTTCTTCCCTGACCCAGCTATCATTTAGTAGCAAGTTGTTCAGTTTCCATGTGTGTGTAGCCTTTTTGCTATTTCTGTTGTTGAGGTCCAGCTTTAGTCGATGATGGTGAGATAGGACCCTAGTGATTATTTCAATCTTCTTGTATCTGTTGAGGCTTACTTTGTGACCAACCATATGGTCCATTTTGGAGAAGGTTCTATGAGGTGCTGAGAAGAAGGTAAATTATTTTGTGTTTGAGTGAAAGGTTCTATAAATGTCAGGTCCATTTGATTCATGACCTCTGTTAGAGACATTGCTTCTTTGTTTAATTTCTGTTTTGTTGACCTGTCCTTTGTTGAGAGTGGTGTGTTGAAGTCTCCCACTATTGATGTGTGGGGGATCTATGTGTAGTTTAAGTTTTATCATTGTTTGTTTGTTTTTTGTTTGTTTTTCTTTTCTTTTTCTTTCTTTTTTTTTAAATGTGGGTTCCCTTGTATTTTGGGCATAGATGTTCAGGATTGTGATATCTTCCTGGTGGAATTTTCCCTTGATGAGTATGAAGTGTCCTTCCCCATCTCTATTGATTAATTTTGGTTGAAAGTCTATTTTATTAGATATTAGAATGGCTACTTCTGCTTGCTTTTTGGGTCCATTTGCTTGGAAAACCATCTTCCAGCCTTCTAATCTCAGGTAATATCTACCTTTGTGACTTAGGTATGTTTCTTGTAAGCAACAGATTGTTTGGTCTTGTTTACACATCCATTCTGTTAGTCTGTGTCTTTTTATTGGAGAATTGAGTCCACTGATGTTGAGAGAGTTTAATGACCAGTAGCTGTTAGATACTTTGATTTTGATGTTGGCTATGGTAGTGTGTTTGTGTGCTTAGCTACTTTTTGTTTTGTTGTAGTGAGGTTATTTATTGCCTGTGTTTTCTTGACACTAGTTAGTCTTCTTGGGTTGTATTTGTCCTTCTACTATCTTCTGTAACTCTGGATTTGTGTGTAGGTATTGTTGAAATTTGTTTTTGTCATTGAATTATCTTGTTTTCTCTGTCTATGAGGATTGAGAGTTTTTCTGGTTATAGTAGCCTAGGCTGACATTTGTGTTCTCTTAGAGTCTGCATGATATCTACCCAGGCCCTTCTGGCTTTCATAGTTTCTGTTGAGAAGTCAGGTGTGATTCTGATGGGTTTGCCATTATATGTTACTTGGCCTTTTTCCTTTGCAGCTTTTAGTATTTTTTTCTTTGTTCTGTATTCTTACTGTTGGTATAATGTGCTTTTAAAACATGTACACCTTACCCTTGTTCATTCAAATGCTGATTTCTACCCCCCACTCTCTGGTTTCATCCTAAGCATCCTGTCTCAACTTGGTGTAAACTTCCAAATAAAGCAATTAGACACAATATTAAGCTGGGAGGAGCCAGAGGACAGGAAATGAGTGGGAGGAGCCAAAGGGCAGGAAGTGATTGGGAGGAGAAAGGGCACAAGGAGAGCTTGAAAGCAGAGCTGGAGGAGAGATCTTGGAACTACACGGAGATGGACTGGATATAATATATCACAAAAAGCAAGTATAATGTGGGAAATCTAAATGTAAGGAAACTATGAGGGCTTGGAGGTTTAGGATGAAGTAAATATTGCCCAGCATTGTGTTGTAGGTTAACTAAATAAACCCAGTCTCTGTGTGGTGATTTGGTTATACAGCTGTTAAGGTTTAACAGCAAGTGTTACCAGAAGATATATCAATAGCAAATATTAATCACTGCTTACAACAACTTACTGTTTTGATTATTATGTGGTGGGAGGATTTTCTTTTCTGGTCTAATTTAGTAGGTGTTCTGTAGGCTTCTTGTATGCTTATAGACCTCTCCTTTAAGTTGGGGAAATTTTCTTCTATGATTTTGTTGAAAATATTTTCTGGGTCTTGGAGGAGGGAATCTTCCTATTCCTCTATTCCTATATTTCTTAGTTTTGTCTTTTTATGTTGTCTTTGATTTCTTGGATGATTTGTGTCGGTAATATTTTAGATTTATTATTTTGACAGATACATTGATTTCCTCCATTGTATCTTCCACACCTGAGATTCTGTCTTCCATCTCTTGTAGTCTGTTGGTTATGATTACCTCTGTAGTTCCTGTTGATTTTGTTCCCTCGGTTCTCCCTTTCCACGATTTCCTCCACTTACGTTTTCTTTAATTTTTCCAATTCTATCTTCAGATCTTGAACCGTTTTGTTGATTTCCTTCATGTGTCTGAGTGTATTTTCCTGTTTTTCCTTCAATTCCTTCACCTGTTTGAACATTCCTGTTTCTTTTATTTCTTTCAGTGATTTAATCATTTCCTCTCTGAAAGTCACAAACTGTTTGGCTGCCTCTTTCTGCATTTCCTTACAGATGGCCATAATCTGTTTTACTATATTTTCCTCTAATCCTCTAATTTTTTATCTATTTTATTTGCTTCCTCCATTAACCTCTTCATAAGCATAGATGTAAGGTCAACTTCTTGAATTTCACTTAAGTTAGCGTGTCCAGGGCTGCTTGCCCCTGGATAACCAGGTTCTGTGGATGCCATATTGCTTGGCCTTTTGTTGGTTGTGCTTTTACCCTGGCCTCTAACCATCTGGCTGTCTCTGGTGTTGTCTGTTAATTTCTGTTGATTTCTGGGGTTGGGAGAAGCCCCTTGGATGGCTTCTGAAGGAGATCTCCTCAGCTTTTTGGGTATGGTCAACTGAATGGTGGTGCTTCTCAGGAATTGTAACAGTTCACTTCAGGTGTATGGACCTGTATGGTAACTGTGGTGTTCAGGAAGGCTCTCCTCTCATGAGGAGAGGTCCTAGAGATGACTACCCTGCTGCTGAGTTTCTTTCTCTGAATTTAGTGAGCTGCAGCTGTTGCTTTTAAGGTGTATTTATTGGGAGCCGTCCTCTTTAAGAGGCAGGGAGTCCCGCAGTTTTGCCAGTTTAGCTAGAGATAACTGATTGCACCTTGGAGCATTATCTGAGGGCTGCTCTAATGGCTCTCAGGCTTTGGTAGGTCTGAGGTTGTAGTTGTGTGCCCCAGTGGCCTATTGGTAATCAATGGCAGGTGAGCACGGCACTCATGCCTGCAGTAGAAGGCTAGAGCCTAGAGCCTGCAGGAACCCAGAAAGTCTTCTGGAGTTGGGTGTCTTAGCATAGGACCTGATGATCCTCCTGCTGAGGGTTTCCCTCCTGACAGGGTCACCCAGACTGTGCTTTGTGGGGCACAGTCTGTCAGGGATGTCGAGTAGAACAGGGAGGCAAAGGTGTGTGTGGCTCTACCTTGCTGGTGATTGGGCACCTGGGTGTCTGCTGAAACTCTGTAACTTTTCCCAAGAACTTTTCGGGGTGAGGGAGTATCAGCTGAGTGCTCTGTCAGACCTGCTGTTCCCCTCACTGAGGATTTCTACACCACAGTGAAACTCAGTCTCTGATGCCCTGGGGCCCACAGTTCTGTCTTGGGCAGTGAGTCAGTCTAGCAGGCAGAATTCTGTGCTGGTGACTGTGTGCTCTGGGCTGGCTGCTGGGCTACTCCCAGACCCCGAGTCTTTTCCAGGGATTGTCTGGGTGACCAAAGGTAGGTCCAGCACCATGAGGTTTTCTCTGGACTAGAAATCCCAGTCTCTGGTGTTGTGGGGCTCACAGTTCAGTCTGGAACAGTGATCAGAGCATGCTGGCATGTGGCTCTGGGCTGGTGAGCAAGAGCCTGGTGGAACTGGGACCTCTTCCGTGGTTTAGCTGGGTGAGTTGAAGCTGATTGAATCCCATACTGTGGAACATCCTCTCACCTGGGAAACACAATCACTTGTGTTTTAGGACCAAGAGTTCTGTCTGCTGGTCATTGTGCATATCCTGCTGTCTGCTGGCCACCATCTTCGATCTCCACTCACATCATGACATTTTTAAGCCCAGTGAATGCTGTCTTTATGTGCATGCCTGTGAATCCAAGCACTATAGAACAGAAAACCTGCCAATGACCACACATTCATAAGGACGGAAACTCCTTCTCCTCTAACTATCTTCCTGCAACAACTCCTCACTAATAGATAAGGCTGGGAAATCATTTACATGGTCTATACTAGGATTTTGGCTGGCTTTGTCTCAGGGGTTACACAGACAACATCCGTGGTGAATTATGAATGTGATAGCCATGTCATGTCCACAAGACATTATCTCCCAGTTCTGACTTCTATGTTGTAAGTTTTGGAATACAAAGGGAATCCTAGCATGGGACACATCTTAAGTGTGGGACAAGGAGGACCAAGAACAAGGGAATATTGGTGATGTGAAATTGAAGGTGAGATGTGGTGAGAGAAATGACAAAAGTAGGGGGGAAACAAGAGAACAGGTATAATAAGAAAAAAAAAGTCATCCAAAAATTAATTAAAAGCCACAATTATACTAATTGTATTAAATGTGGGAAACTAACAATCTTAACAACAAAGACATTCACATATTGCTGGAGAAAAGATGCAAAAAGAAGAAATTATAGAAGAAGAAATTAAAAAGAATAAAAGGGAATAACTTCAGGATGCAAATCAAGTGAGTTTGTTGCAAATAGAAGACTGTCTTCCTCTCTCTTGCTTAGTTTCTTTAGATGCACAGGTTTTAGTGGGTTTGTCCTATGTTGTATGTCTATATGAGTGAGTATATACCATGTGTGTCTTTTTGCTTCTGGGACAACTCACTCAGGATGATCCTTTCCAGATCCCACCATTTACCTGCAAATTTCATGATTTCCTTATTTTTCATTGCTGAGTAATATTCCATTGTGTAGATGTACCAAAATTTCTGCATCCATTCTTCAGTTGAGGGGCATCTGGGTTGTTTCCAGCTTCTGGCTATTACAAATAAAGCTGCTACAAACATGGTTGAGCAAATTTCCTTTTTGTGTGCTTGAGCCTCTTTTGGATATATGCCTAGGAGTGGTATGGATGGATCTTGGGGAAGCACTATTCCTAGTTGTCTGAGAAAACGCCAGATTGATTTCCAGAGTGGTTGTACCAGTTTACATTCCCACCAGCAGTGGAGAAGGGTTCCTCTTTCTCCACAACCTCTCCAGAATGTGTTGTCAATTGAGTTTTTCATCTTGGCCATTCTCATGGATGTAAGGTGAAATCTCAGGGTGGTTTTGATTTGCATTTCCCTAATGGCTAGTGAGGTTGAGCATTTTTTTAAGTGCTTCTCTGCCATTCGGTATTCCTCTACAGAGAATTCTCTGTTTAGCTCTGTTCCCCATTTTTTAAGTGGATTACTTGGTTTGCTGCTTTTCAGCTTCTTTAGTTCTTTATATATACTGGATATGAGTCCTCTGTCAGATAAAGGGTTGGTGAAGATTCTTTTCCAATCTGTAGACGGTCGCTTTGTTTTGATGATGGTGTCCTTTGCTTTACAGAAGCTCTTCAGTTTCATGAGGTCCCATTTATTGATTGTTGCTCTTAGAGCCTGTGCTGTTGGTGTTCTGTTCAGGAAGTTTTCTCCTGTACCAATGAGTTCTAGGGTATTTCCCACTTTTTTTTTTTCAAGCCGATTTAATGTGTCTGGTTTTATGTTGAGGTCTTTGATCCACTTGGACTTTGGTTTTGTGCAGGGTGATAAGTATGGATCTATTTTCATTTTTCTAACTAAAATGTCTAATCCCCATCCGGAAAGGCAAAGAGGAGGGACATCAGAAGAAGAAGAAAACAGGAAACAACCTAGCAACCTACCACAGAGGGCCTCTGAAAGCCTCTGCCCTGCAGACTATCAATGCAGATGCTGAGCCTGATGGGCAACTGTTGGGCAGAGTGAAGGAAATTTTATGTAAGAACTGGGAAATAGTAAGAGCTGGAGAGGACAGGGTCTCCACAAGGAGAGCAACAGAACAAGAAAATTTGAACATAGGGAACTTCCCAGAGACTCATACTCCAACCAAGGACTATTCATAGAGATAACCCAGAACCCCTGCACAGATGTAGCCCAGGGCAGTTCAGAGTCCAATTGTGTTACATAGTAATGTGAAGAGGGACTGCCTCTGACATAATCTGATTGGCCTACTCTTTGATCACCTCCCCCTGGGGGGGAGCAGCCTTACCAGGCCATAGTAGAGGACAATGCAGCCACTTTTGATGTGAACTGATAGAATAAGGTCAGAAAGGAGAGGAGAACCTCCCCTATCAGTGGACTTGGGGAGTGGCATGCATGCGGAGGAAGGAGGGAGGGTGGGATTGGGAGGGGAGGAGGGAGGGGCTTATGGGGGGATGCAGAATGAATAAAGTGTAATTGATGAAAAATTTTAAAAAAAAAGATTTCATGAAAACCTAAGACTGTAACAATGTGTTTTTACAACCAGAGAGAGATTTTGTTTACATCAAACTTTATTCAAAATAAAATAAAATAATAAAATAAAATTAAAAAAAAGAAGTCTCTCTTCATGGTAACCTCTGAGTGGTAGACAGACAGGGACATGGAGTGTCTCAGATGCAAGTCTGTATGAGGACTGAGGACAATACTCTATCACAAACAAATGAAATTCAGATAATTCCTAAGTGTTCCCATCACAGATAATGAGTTGTGCTAACATCAAAAGGAGTGACTTTGTCCAAGATTCACATTAGGAAGAAGCCACAACAAGACCAGACAGTGGAAGAGACTAAGTTCATACATAGAAACAAACTTATGTGTGGTACTATTTAATAACACATTCATACTATGGAGGTGTGTGGGTATAGAAACAAATCATGTTTTGTGCATATACATAAAAGGGAACTAAAAGAAATGAAAATAATCCTTGACAAAAAAAATATGAAAAAGAAACTATCATACTTTGTTAAATTCTAAAACTCATAGCAATGTCTTAGATGTTTTATATTTACTCTGACTGCTGCCTTCTGGTTGTGTTCAACTCCAGAGCAACTATGGCAGGACATGCAAATAAGGCTGCTGTGTGCCCTTGAAAACCAGCCCTGTCCTGACCCTGCAGCTCTGGCAGAGGAGCCCAGCCCTGGATTTCCAGGTTCTCACATTCAGTAATTGCCACTGACCACAGAGCATTCACCATGGACTTAGGGATCAGGTGGGTTTCCTTGTTTTTATTTTAAAAGGTAATTAGTGGAAATAAAATTCTGTGTTTTATGTGGGCATGAGAAAAAATATGTTTGTGTGTGTGTGTGTGTGTGTGTGTGTGTCAGATTTCTGACCGTCAGTCTGTATATTTTCAGATGTCCAGTGTGATGTGTAGCTAGTGGAGTCTGAAGGAGGCTTGGTGCAGCCTGGAAAGTCTCTGAAACTCTCCTGTGCAGCCTCTGGATTCACCTTTACACATTACTCCATGATCTGGGTCTCCCAGGCTCTAGGAAAGGGGCTGGAGTCAGTTCCAACCATTAGTAATGGTGGTAGCACCTATTATGCCGACACCGTGAAGGGCCAATTCACCATCTCCAGAGACAACGCCAAGAACACCCTGTACCTGCAAATGAACAGTCTGAGGTCTGAGGACACGGCCACATATTACAGTGAGTGAATGTTGCTGAGAGCTCAGACACAACCCTCCCTGCAGGGTGCTCATGACCAGCAGGGGGCGTTGAGAACACACAGAGCTCTATGTGACAGAGTTACAGCCTGTCCAGAGAGTCCTGGAAGACAAGGAGGGCTGGACTCTGTGTTTGGCCTGCCTGTCCACAGGGATTCTCTCTACAAGTACATCCTCCTATCTAGGTACCATAACCGTTTAGGCAAAGGCAACATTAACCTGGATCACTCATCAACTCAGTGCAATGGGTGAAACCCCTGAGGTACATCGACTGAGTGTCACAGTCTGTTTTAATTTTTTAACATGGATAACAAAATTTTTGGGAGACGATCCTTGTTCCAAGGCTGCTAGTGCTTGCGCGATTGCAACCTAGTGACGTTTGTTTTGGGTATTGAGTTTGCAGAACAACCAGAGTAAAAACACTAAGCCACAACACAATGCTACACCAAACATTCCAACCCCCACCCAATCTGAAGTAAGAAAAGGCAGAAGATACCCAGGGTAAAGCCAGTCTGTAGGCAATGAATCCACTCGAGTAGAATTAGTGGTCCTCCTTGCTGTCCTTGATTCTTTAAGCAGTAGCAGGTGTGTCTGTTGAAAGATCATCTTCAGCTGTCACAAGCTTTCGCATGAGGCGCTCCGGTACCCAGAATGGATTGTTTTCTTCCTGTGGAAAAACACAGACAGCTCCCCTGGATCTTATTAAAATAGGATCTGGGCCTTTCCACTGTCCAGTTAAGACATCCTTCCATTTAATCATTTCCTTGGGCCTGTTAGGCCCTGAACAGTGGTGATCAGCAGCCGAATGGCCTTGACTGTCCAAATTTAAAAAATTGAGAGTGACAACTGTCAGTCGTGGCACTGAGGGCAGAGCCTCCTGGACTCCTCCCTTTTGTTTTATTAAATAGGATTTTAGGGTGCGGTGAGCACGTTCAATGTTGTCTTGACTCTGGGGGTTAGAGGGGAGACCTGTCAGATGGGTTATTCCCATCTGATGACAAAACTGTTTAAATTTTTGAGAAGTATAGGCTGGCCCATTGTCAGTTTTTAGAATTTTGGGCTTTCCCCAGGCACTCCATGCCTCTAGGCAATGTTGAATAACATGGGCTGGCTGCCTTTTCTCCAGTCAGGGGAGAAGCAAACATGACTCCAGAGCAAGTATCAACAGAAACATGCAAATATTGAAGTTTACCAAAAAATGAAATGTGAGTAACATCCATCTGCCACACTTGTAGTGGACAGATTCCTCTGGGATTAATCCCAACATGAGGCATAGGTAAGAACTGACCAGCAATTTTGACATTGGGTAACAATATCTCTAGCTTCCTTTCTAGTTATGTTAAATCGATTATGCAATGTCTCAGCTGTAACATGAAATCTTTTATGAAACTCCTTAGCCAATTCTAAATTTGAAAGGAGGGCAAATGCAATCATCTTTGTGGCTCCATCTGCCAGGTCGTTTCCACGGGACATGGGCCCCGGTAGACCGGAATGGGCCCTAATATGTGTAATAAAACAGGGGGTCTTCTGGTAATTAAGGCAAACTGAATCTTTTGAAAAATTTTTGCAAGCTTGCTAGACGCTTTAATTAATCCAGCAGCCTCTAAGATTTTGGTTGCATTTACCACATAACTAGAATCAGAAACAATATTTAAAGGACCTGGAAATTTTTTTTTTAAACTTCTAGCAGGACATTAAAATTGAACAGTACCTGAACAACATGGTGGCAAACTCATAGCTCCACCCTCTATCTCCGGACCAGTATGGTGGCTGGCCACATGCAACTGAACTCAGCTGGAAACCCTAAACTTAGCTGGAAACCCTAAACAAACATGGCAGCCAAACTACAGCTTTACGTGCTTTTTATTGCTGAACCATCCTGGCGGCAGGCCATGTGTTAGCATTAGCAGGCTGCGACTGACAATACCAAGTACAGCCACTAGGTGTTGCTGATACAGTAAACACTGTGGAGCATCTATAATCCCCCACAACCAAAATTTTTTAATGATTAAACAAGCTTTAAAATTAACTGCTTAACAGAACAATTTTAAACTGTAAAAATTATTTTAGCCATACCAAACCTATTAGCTAGATTTTTTTTTTAAAGAGCATAAAAAACATTTTGTAATGAACAATTACAAGTCCTTTAAATGAATTATGTGGAGAGCACATGGGAGGCAGGGCCTCTTTGCCTGAATCAAAGATGGCGCCGGCCACGTGGGGACCGCTGACATACCCAAGGTCCCGCCCATTTTTCCCAAAGCCAAGATGGCTGCGCCCAGTTGCCAGCCACATGGAAGCCTCTGATGAAAGCCAAGATGGCTGCGCCCAATTACCGGCCATGTGGAAGCCTCTGATGAAAGCCAAGATGGCTGTGCCCAGGCATTTAGCGGGAATTTTAATCTTATTGGATAAAGAGGCTCTTTTATTGGTTTTTTTTCTTTTTCTTTTACCTTTCTCTACCAGGACGTCCTTTCCCTTATCTCTCACTTCCATGGCTTTAATATCCACAAAAGGCCTTTTTTCTTAGAGACGTCCCTATCTCTATCCATTGGGGCCCCTAACCTCGTCTCACGTCCTGATTCTGGCATGTCGTCTCGCATCCCCCCTATCCTTAACCTTTTGCTACTCCTTTTTCTTCCGAGGCAGCCTTTGAGTTTGCACGAGACCAAAAAAAGGAAAACTATGGCGGCTATCACAGCAGAGAAGGCCATAAGGGCTTCTGCTAGCCGAAATGAGAAACGGGATAAGTCAAGATCGAACATGTCTTTCAGGACAAACCTTAATGTTGCGGTTCTGAATTCCTCCCCGCTAACGGGGGCCCTCCTTACCCAGCACTGCTCCCGGGTTTCCGGCACCAGATGTTGGGAGCCGAGTGAGCATTTCGCCGGCAGAAACGCACGCGACCACAGGAATTCTTCCGCAACAAAATCTTTATTAGTCACGTGATGAAAGGAGAGGAGAGAGGCCACCCGGCCACCTCGCGGGCGCCGGCGGCGTCCCGCGGGCCGCGGCTCCGGGTGGGGAAAACGGGGAAGGAGGAGGGGGAAGAGGAGAGGGGAAGAGAGGGGAGGAGAGGGGAGGAGAGGGGAGGAGAGGGGAGGAGAGGGGAGGAGAGAGGAGGAGAGCGGAGGAGAGGGCAGGCCCCCGAAGTGGCGCTGTTTATATAAGCCCGGGTCTCACCTGAGTGACGTGTGAATACCCTGACTGGCTGCTCACTTTTACCCCGCCTGATGACTTGGGCCCATCATGCTTAGCGGGCTTGTGACGTGTCAATACCCCGATTGGCTGCTCACTCTTACCCAGGGTGCTTACGCAATCCTTAGCGTGCTTACGCAATCTACGCATGCGCCCTGGAGGTTTACAGTTTTGAGGGCGAGATGTCAGCGCCACCTAGTGGCGTCTGAGTCTCGGCTCTCCACAGTACCACAGTCCTCCTCAGGAACATAGGCCAAGCAGACAATCTGATGATGAAAGTCAGGGAACAGAGCACATTAAAAAATAGCCCAAGGCCAGATTGTTTTAACATATAATTTTCCCAGACTTTCAGAGGAGAACTAATACCAATACTCCTGAAACTGTTCTATGAAATAGAAATCAAACCAAAGACCCTCAAAAACTCGCATACCTACACAAACTTGATAACTTACAAAGAACCCACAAGAATAGAATGTAAGGAGGAGGGGCAAGATGGCGGCGCCGGGAGGACTCTCATTCTGAGCAGCAGCACAGCAGGATCAGCACAGTGAACAGCAATCAGAACTCTCGGCCATAAAACACAGTCATTGTGTTTCCCAGGTGAGAGGATACCCCACGGTGGGGGATTCAATCAACTTTTAACTCACCCGGCTAAACCGCGGAAGAGATCCCGGTTCCGCCAGACGCTTGACTGCCGGCCACCAGCCCCAGCCCCAGCCCAGAGCCACAAGCCAGTGTCTCTGGTCAAGGTCCCAGACTGAACCTTGGGCACCACACTATCAGAGACTGGAATTTTCAGTCGAGAGATAACCCCAGGGTACAGGAAACGATTGGGACCGGCCTTAGGTCACCCAGACATCCCCTGGAAAAGACTCGGGCGGGTTCCACGGGCACCCCAGGAGCCAGCCCGGAGCCAGAGCCGGGGACCCAGGTTCCGGCACAGAGCCCTGCCTGCCTGTGCGCCTGATTCGCCGCCAGAGATAGAAACTGCGGGTCTGATCTCAGAGCACTCAGCTCACCCCCAACCTGAAAAGGTCCCCGGAAAATTACCCAGCTTAGGGAGCCACTCGGGCTCCCAAAAGCTGCAAAGGCAGACACAGGCAGTTTCTGCGCACCAGACAGCTGGCAGAGACTGAGCCGCCATCACACAGCTGTGCTCCAGGCACAGGCAAATTTCTGTGGCCAGCCTGCTGGCGGACACTGAGCAGTGTGCACCAGGGCAAAAAAAGACACTAGGAGTCCGTGTCTCCAGAGAATCCACGGGGAAGGAAGGAAACTGTACTGATCTAAATCACCCAATCCTTCCCTAGAAAAAGTCTAGCAGTCTAGTGGGGCCGAGGCGCCAGCACTCAGCTGTGCTCCAGACACAAGCACAAACAGTTGAGGCGCGCCTGATGTCCAACTGGGTCACAGTAGCTGATCATTAAATTTGCAACAAGAAACCCAGAAACAGGGCAGCTGCCCTCAGGACTTCCCTGGGAGAGAGGAGAACCCTCTCGACTAACAAAGACCACAGTTACCACTCAGGTCTATATCCCTGAGGTGAGCAACTCCTGAAAAAACACCAGCCATCCAGGGACTATACCCAAAAAGCTGAGAAGATATCCTTCAGGAAAAACCAGCTCTCTGCAAAGGGGATTCTCTCCACCACAGGATCCCCAGGAACCACCAGAAAATAACCCCAAACTCCTAAGATAACACAATGGGTAGAGGCCAGCGTAAAAGCTCAAGCAACAAAAGACAGAGCAATATGGCATCTCCAGAACCCAGTTACCCAGGGGCAAGTAGCCCTGGACACCCCACCATAACTGAAATTTAAGAAGATGACCTAACAAGTATGCTCATGAAGATGATAACAGAGGAAACAAATAAGATTCGTAAAGACATAGAGGAAGATAAACTCAAACTGAATATTGCCATCCATAAAGAAATAGAGGAAGCTGCAGCCAAACAGTTTATGGCCTTTAGAAAGGAAATGCTTAAAACACTGAATGAAATGATAGAAACAGAGTTGAAGGAACTAAAAGAAAAACAGGAAAGTACAATCAGACAGGTGAAGGAAGTAAACAAAACAACTCAAGACCTGAAGATAGAATTGGAAAAATTAAAGAAAACACAAATGGAAGAAATAATGGAAAGGAAGAATCTAGGGAAGAAAACAGGAACTACAGAGGTAAGCATAACCAACAGACTAAAAGAGATGGAAGAAAGAATCTCAGGTGTAGAAGATAAAATGGAAGAAATCGATGTATCTGTCAAAGAAAATGTTAAATCCGAAAAATTCCTGACACAGACCATCCAAGAAATGCATGACAATATGAAAAGACAAAACCTAAGAATAATAGGTATAGAGGAAAAAGAAGACTCCCTTCTCCAAGGCCCAGAAAATATTTTCAACAAAATCATTGAAGAAAATTTCCCCAAGCTAAAGGAGAGGCCAATTAGAATACATGAGGCCTACAGAACACCCAACAAATTTGACCAGAAAAGAAAATCCTCCCGCCACATAATAATCAAAACAGTAAGTATACAGAACAAAGAAAAAATACTAAAAGCTGCAAGGGAAAAAGGCCAAGTAACATATAATGGCAAACCCATTAGAATCACACCTGACTTTTCAACAGAGACTATGAAAGCCAGAAGGGCCTGGACGGATATCATGCAGACCCTAAGAGAACACAGATGTCAGCCCAGGCTACTATACCCTGCAAAACTCTCAGTCCTCATAGATGGAGAAAACAAGATATTCAATGACAAAAACAAATTTCAACAATACCTACAAACAAATCCAGCATTACAGAAGACACTGGAAGAGAAAATACAACCCAAGAAAGCTAGCTACATTCAAGAAAACACAGGAAATAAATAACCTCACTTCAGTAAAACAAAAAGCAACCAAGCACACAACCTGATGACCACAGCCAACATCAAAATCAAGAGATCTAACAGCCACTGGTCATTAATCTCTCTCAACATCAATGGACTCAACTCTCCAATAAAAAGACACAGATTAACAGAATGGATACGTAAACAAAACCCAGCAATCTGTTGCATACAAGAAACACACCTAAGACACAAAGATAGACATTACCTGAGGGTAAAGGGTTGGAAGACGACTTTCCAAGCAAACGGACCCAAGAAGCAAGCAGGAGTAGCCATTCTAATATCTGATAAAATAGACTTTCAACCAAAATTAATCAAAAGAGATGGGGAAGGACACTTCATACTCATAAAGGGAAAATTCCACCAGGAAGACATCACAATCCTGTACATCTATGCCCCAAATACAAGGGCACCCACATTTGTGAAAGAAACATTGATAAAATTTAAAGCACATATAGATCCACACACATTAATAGTGGGAGACTTCAACACCCCACTCTCAACAAAGGACAGGTCAACCAAACAGAAATTAAACAAAGAAACAAGGTCTCTGACAGAGGTCATGAATCAAATGGACCTAACAGACATTTACAGAACTTTACACCCAAACACAAAAGAATTTACCTTCTTCTCAGCACCTCATGGAACCTTCTCCAAAATAGACCACATAGTGGGTCACAAAGCGAGCCTCAACAGATACAAGAAGATTGAAATAATCCCATGTATCTTGTCTGATCACCATGGAATAAAGCTGGACCTCAACAATAACAGAAATAACAAAAAGCCTACACACACATGGAAACTGAACAACTTGTTACTAAATGACAGCTGGGTCAGGGAAGAAATAAAGAAAGAAATTAAAGTCTTTCTAGAAATCAATGAAAATGAAGACACAACATACCCGAACTTGTGGGACACAATGAAAGCAGTGCTAAGAGGAAAGTTCATAGCACTAAGTGCCTTCAAGAAGAAATTCGAGACAGCTCATTCAAGCACCCTAATGGCTCACTTAAAAACCCTAGAAAAAGAAGAAGCAGACACACCAAGAAGGAGTAGACGGCTGGAAATAATCAAACTCAGGGCTGAAATCAATCAATTGGAAACAAATAAAACAATTCAACGAATCAATGAAACCAAGAGCTGGTTCTTTGAGAAAATCAACAAGATCGACAAACCCTTAGCCAGGCTAACTAAAAGGCAGAGAGACACCACCCAAA
Source organism: Meriones unguiculatus (assembly GCF_030254825.1). NCBI lineage: Eukaryota > Metazoa > Chordata > Mammalia > Rodentia > Muridae > Meriones > Meriones unguiculatus. The sequence continues at coordinate 118,340,723 of NC_083355.1, read as the reverse complement.
TCAACAAAATCAGAAATGAAAAGGGGGATATAACTACAGACACTGAGGAAATCCAAACAATCATTAGGACTTACTTCAAAAGTCTATATGCCACAAAATTTGAAAATCTAAATGAAATGGACAATTTTCTTGATCGATTTGACTTACCAAAGCTGAACCAGGGCCAGGTAAATCAACTAAATAGACCTATATCCCCCAAAGAAATAGAAGCGGTCATCAAAAGTCTCCCATCCAAAAAAAGCCCAGGACCAGATGGCTTCAGCGCAGAATTCTACCAGACCTTCAAAGAAGAGCTAACACCAATTCTCTTCAAACTATTCCACAAAATAGAAACAGAAGGAATATTACCAAATTCATTCTATGAAGCCACAGTCACCTTGATACCTAAACCTCACAAAGACTCAACAAAGAAAGAGAATTTCCGGCCAATCTCCCTTATGAACATTGATGCAAAAATACTTAATAAAATACTTGCAAACCGAATCCAAGAACACATCAAAGATATTATCCACTATGACCAAGTAGGCTTCATCCCAGGTATGCAGGGGTGGTTCAATATACGGAAATCCATCAATGTGATCCACCATATTAACAAACTGAAAGAAGAAAACCACATGATAATCTCCCTAGATGCTGAAAAAGCCGTTGACAAAATCCAACATCCATTCATGTTCAAAGTATTGGAGAGATCAGGGATACAAGGCACATATCTAAACATAGTAAAGGCGATATACAGCAAGCCCATAGCCAACATCAAACTGAATGGAGAGAAACTTAAAGCAATCCCACTGAAATCAGGGACAAGTCAAGGCTGCCCACTCTCTCCATATCTCTTCAACATAGTGTTGGAAGTCCTTGCTAGAGCAATAAGACAGTTGAAGGAGATCAAGGGGATACAAATTGGAAAGGAAGAAGTCAAATTATCACTATTTGCAGATGATATGATAGTATACGTGAGTGACCCCAAAAACTCTACCAGGGAACTCCTACAGCTGATAAACACCTTCAGTAAAGTGGCAGGATACAAAATTAACTCAAAAAAATCAGTAGCCCTCCTGTATACAAAAGACAAAAGGGCTGAAAAAGAAATTAAGGAAACAACACCCTTCACAATAGCCACAAATGACATAAGGTACCTCGGAGTAACCCTAACCAAGGAAGTCAAAGACTTGTATGAAAAATATTTCAAATCTCTGAAGAAAGAATTAGAAGAAGATATGAGAAGATGGAAAGATCTCCCATGCTCATGGCTTGGTAGGATTAACATAGTAAAAATGGCCATCTTACCAAAAGCAATCTACAGATTCAATGCAATGCCCATCAAATTACCAACACAATTCTTTACAGACCTGGAAAGGAAAATTCTCAACTTCATATGGAATAACAAGAAACCCAGAATTGCTAAAACAATCCTCTACAATAAAAGATCTTCTAGAGGTATCTCCATCCCTGATCTTAAGTTGTACTATAGAGCAACAGTTTTAAAAACTGCATGGTACTGGCATAGAAACAGAATGGTGGATCAATGGAACCGAACAGAGGACCCAGAAATAAACCCACACACTTATGGACACCTGATCTTTGACAAAGATGCCAAAACCATACAATGGAAAAAAGATAGCATCTTCAACAAATGGTGCTGGTCCAACTGGATGTCTACATGTAGAAAAATGAAAATAGATCCATACTTGTCACCCTGCACAAAACTGAAGTCCAAGTGGATCAAAGACCTCAACATAAAACCAGACACATTAAATCGGCTTGAAAAAAAAGTGGGAAATACCCTAGAACTCATTGGTACAGGAGAAAACTTCCTGAACAGAACACCAACAGCACAGGCTCTAAGAGCAACAACCAATAAATGGGAACTCATGAAACTGAAAAGCTTCTGTAAAGCAAAGGACACCGTCATCAAAACAAAGCGACCACCTACAGATTGGGAAAGAATCTTCACCAACCCTTTATCTGACAGAGGACTCATATCCAGTATATATAAAGAACTAAAGAAGCTGAAAAGCAGCAAACCAAGTAATCCACTTAAAAAATGGGGAACAGAGCTAAACAGAGAATTCTCTGTAGAGGAATACCAAATGGCAGAGAAGCACTTAAAGAAATGCTCAACCTCACTAGCCATTAGGGAAATGCAAATCAAAACAACACTGAGATTTAACCTTACACCCATGAGAATGGCCAAGATCAAAAACTCAAGTGACAACACATGCTGGAGAGGTTGTGGAGAAAGGGGAACCCTTCTCCACTGCTGGTGAGAATGTAAACTTGTACAACCACTCTGGAAATCAATCTGGCGCTTTCTCAGACAACTAGGAATAGCGCTTCCTCAAGATCCAGCCATACCACTACTGGGCATATATCCAAAGGAGGCTCAAGTACACAAAAAGGACATTTGCTCAACCATGTTTGTAGCAGCTTTATTTGTAATAGCCAGAAGCTGGAAACAACCCAGATGCCCCTCAACTGAAGAATGGATGCAGAAATTGTGGTACATCTACACAATGGAATATTACTCAGCAATGAAAAATAAGGAAATCATGAAATTTGCAGGTAAATGGTGGGATCTGGAAAGGATCATCCTGAGTGAGTTGTCCCAGAAGCAAAAAGACACACATGGTATATACTCACTCATATAGACATACAACATAGGACAAACCCACTAAAACCTGTGCACCTAAAGAAACTAAGCAAGAGAGAGGACCCTAACTAAAACGTCCAATCCCCATCCAGAAAGGCAAAGAGGATGGACATCAGAAGAAGAAGAAAACAGGAAACAACCTAGGAACCTACCACAGAGGGCCTCTGAAAGCCTCTGCCCTTCAGAATATCAAAGCAGATGCTGAGCCGGATGGGCAACTGTTGGGCAGGAGAACGGAATTTTAGGTAAGAACTGGGAAATAGTAAGAGCTGGAGAGGACAGGGTCTCCACAAGGAGAGCAACAGAACAAGAAAATTTGAACATAGGGAACTTCCCAGAGACTCATACTCCAACCAAGGACTATTCATGGAGATAACCTAGAACCCCTGCACAGATGTAGCCCAGGGCAGTTCAGAGTCCAATTGGGTTACATAATAATGTGAAGAGGGACTGCCTCTGACATAATCTGATTGGCCTGCTCTTTGATCACCTCCCTCTGGGGGGGGGGGAGCAGCCTTACCAGGCCACAGTAGAGGACAATACAGCCACTTTTCATGGGAACTGACAGACTAAGATCAGAAAGGAGAGGAAAACCTCCCCTATTAGTGGACTTGGGGAGTGGCATGCAAGCAGAGGGAGGAGGGAGGGTGGGATTGGGAGGAGAGGAGGGAGGGGCTTATGGGGGGATGCAGAATGAATAAAGTGTAATTGATGAAAAATTTAAGAAAAAAGGGAAAAAAATAATTTAAGAACCTTAAATGACTTTCAAAATTGGAGGAAAACATGGAGTTAGTCAATTGGCATGGAGCACGTCTCGCCCCTGGGGGCAATGGTCTCCTGAACCTACTCAGACCTCGGACACCACCACTGCTAGTTCTAGAACTGATGCAGGATGTTCCAACGAGGGGTTAAGGCTTCTCATAATATTTCCTATAAGCCCACACCTGTTTGTCTATATCCCCCATTTTTATTCATTATTAGCCAGATAGAGCCAAGTAATTGTGGTAATGATACTTGCTTTTTTGCCCAATGCTGGAATGCTAGTAAATTTAGGTATGCCCTGGTTACTCGCATGCCTCACTGGGTGCCTGTGCCCATTGATGCCCCTCACGCTATGACTCTCTTCAGACAGAAAAGAGATCTTGGAACTACAGCCACCATTGTTACTACCATCTCATTGACGGCTGTTGGAGCTACCACCAGGGCATTAGCCAGGAGTCATACTGGGCAGACTGCTCAGACCCTGAATAATCATTTAGCCAATGTAGCTCATGCCTTAGTTGTACATAAAGGAATTAATGCTCAACTAAAAGGAAGCTTGATGGTGTTCAATCAGAGGATTGACCTCGTGCAGGAGCAAATTGATACCCTATGGCAAATCGCTCAACCTGGCTGTCAATGAAAGTATGCTGGACTTTGTGTCACTAGCATACAACATGAGAATTTTTCCTGTGCTGCAAATCTGTCTAAACAATTGTCGAGCTATATTTTAGGTAATTGGACTGGAGAATTCGATACTACCATGGAGCAGCAGAGAGTGGCCATTGTCACAGTAAATTCTACCGGAGTGGACGCAGGACTAGCCACAGGATTATCAACATGGATTGCTGCAGCCATGAATCATCTGAAGGAATGGGCGGGCATGGGAGTGTTAGCAGGCCTTCTGGTGTTGGTCTCCTTGGTTTGCCTGTGGTATATATGCAAGATTAGAGTCTCACAACAGTGTGATGCAGCCATGATCATTCAGGCCTTTACAGCCATTGAAGCAGGACATTCTCCCCAAGCATGGTTGGATACCATAAAAAGCTAAAATGATACGCTCAGGATGCGAGGCTAAGCACTGCACTCAGGGTCAGCCGCTTTGGACCCAGAGAAGAGCATGTCTGATTGCATGCGGGTTGATGCCCCAGGTCCCGCCTCTGAGAAAAAGGTATCGGACTGGTTTGATGCTCTTTGGGTGGATGACACCTAAATGAACATCTGTACAAAGTCCCAATTTATTTCTAATATCAGAGATCAGACCTCTACTCTTGCCTGATGCGTCTAAAACAAAAAGGGGGAACTGTAGAGAGCTGCGGAATGCTATGCCTTAAAGATGGAGCTGGTTTCCGCCTTCCACCTTCCCGATGGTGAGTGCTCTCTGTCACGAACAACTCCACATTTGGCTAAGGCCGAGGATCTGGCTTGCTTCCATGTATGTGGACCTATCTTCATTGCCCCCGTGGCACGCCTGGGTTGGCTACCCAGAGGCTATTTAAGCTGTGGGCTGGCTTTCCCCGGGGTCCGAGGATTGTTCAATGTTCCTAAATAAACTGCATTGAAAAAAAAAAAAAAAAAAAAAAAAGAAAGAAAGAAATGAATTATATAGTGTGGACAATAAAACAAAACCTTATGAAAAAAAAAAAAGAATAGAATGTAAAAAAGAAAACTTCTTCAACAAATGGTGCTGATCTAACAGGATGTCTACATGTAGAAGAATGCAAATAGATCCATATTCATCACTCTGCACAAGACTTAAGTCAAAAAAATCAAAGACCTCATCACAGACAATGAGTTCTGCTAATATCACATTGCAGGAGTGACCCTGTCCAAGAGCTGCATCAGGGAATATCATGTACAGCCCAAACAGTGGGAGAGACAAAGCTCATTTATAGAAACACAATTATGTGTGACACTATTTAATAACACATTTGTAATGAAGAAACCTGTGAATATGGAAAAAAGCATGTTCTGTGCATATACATAAAATGAAACAAAAATGAAATTAATCCTTTTAATTCTAAAGATGAAACTACCATACTTTGCAAACTCTTCAACAGACATCAGTGTCTTCTATCTGCTCTGAACACTGCCTTCTGTTGTCTCCAACTCCAGAGCAGCTATAGCAGGAAGACATGCAAATAAGGCTTCTCTGTGCCCTTGAAAACCAGCCCTGCCCTGACCCTGCAGCTCTGGCAGAGGAGCCCATCCCTGGATTCCCAGGTCCTCACATTCAGTGATCCCCTCTCATCAGAAACCATTCACCATGGACTGGGGACTCAGCTTGGTTTTCCTTGTCCTTGCTTTAAAAGGTAATTTATCGAGATGAGATTCTAAATGTTACATACACATGAGAAAGAAAGAAACTGTGTGTTTATGTGTGTCTATGTGTGTGTGTGGAGAGTTTCTGACCAACCTTCTCTGTGTTTGCAGGTGTCCAATTTGAGGTACAGCTGGTGGAGTCTGGAGGAGGCTTGGTGCAGCCTGGAAAGTCCCTGAAACTCTCCTGTGCAGCCTCTGGATTCACCTTCAGTGATTATGGCATGGACTAGGTCCGCCAGGCTCCAGGGAAGGGGCTGGAGTGGGTGTCAGCCATTAGTAAAGATGGTGGTAGCACCTATTATATTGATGCTGTGAAGGACCGATTCACCATCTCCAGAGACAATGCTAAGAACACGCTGTACCTGCAAATGAACAGTCTGAGGTCTGAGGACACGGCCACATATTACTGTGCAAGAGACACAGTGAGTGAAAGTTACTAAGAGCTCAGACACAAACCTCCCTGCAGGGCGCTCGTGACCAGCAGGGGGCGCTGAGAGCACACACAGCTCTGGGTGACAGAAACAAGTTCAAATGAGGACTGGGCTCATCTGTGTTTGGCCTGCCTGTCCACAGGGATTCTCTCTACAAGTACAGTGTATAGGAATCCTTGAAGCATCCAAATCTATATTCAACTTTCTGTTTGCCTGTGCAGTATGTGTTTTGTATTTATTTTCTATGGTGTTTCTGTGTCTTTCTCTATATGTCTATACCCGTCTCTGTCTCTCTGTTCCTGTCTGTCTGTTTCTATATGTCTGTCTATATTCCTCACTATGTGTGTTTATGTGTGTGTGTGTGTATGTGTTTGTTACATGTTGACATTAGATGTTCTCCTTTATTAGTCTAAAAATAATTTGAAATTAGTTCCATCATTGGGCCCAGATATCTTCAATTGCCTAAACTCGGAACTAGTGAGATGTGACACCTAGAACCCAAAAGAACACTCTTCTTAATGGTATTCTAAGATCACATTGATGATGTCACTATTAAAGTAGGTGGACATTGGAATCCAGGGGATGATGGTCATTCAGTCAAAACAAGATGTCACCTGGGAAATGATCTGTTTGTCAGATTGTCATGGAATTCTGTTGCCTGTGGTTATGGCATAGCTGTGGCTGCAAAACATTGTTGTCCTGGAAGTTCTTGAGAAATGCCAAAGAGAGAGCTCTGTGTTCATAGGTGCAACCATTAGACAAAGGTCTGGAAGAAGCAGGCAGGATCCATGCCTGTCTCAGCAAAGTGATTCAAATTTCTCTGACCTGATTGGCCTGTCATGTCCATCCACCTGTGTGAGGACAGTGTTCCTGAGAGGGAGCTGAGCTGTGACATCATGCCTGCTACAGCAACCCAGACACAGCTGCACTAGTGAATACCTGGGAAAACAGAAACTGTGATATGAAAGACTGTCTTCTAAAAATTACAATTTAAGTGATTTCTTCTCAATTTACAACCGACCTTGGTTGACAGGATCTGAAATGTTTGGTAATGGATTTTTCTGAGAACCAAACACCAACTTTCTTGTAGTTTCTGTACATTGTGAAGGAGATGTGCATCCTTGCAGAGCAGGGCAGAGGGAGGAGCCTGGGGAAGCTGAGAGCACAGGGTGGAAGATTGCAGCACTACAGCAGAGGAAGAGAGGAGTCAGAAGCTGCTAAAGGAAGAGAGGAGTCAGATGCTGCTAAAGGAAGAGAGGAGTCAGGTGCTGCTAAAGGAAGAGAGGAGTCAGATGCTGCTAAAGGAAGAGAGGAGTCAGGTGCTGCTAAAGGAAGAGAGGAGTCAGATGCTGCTAAAGGAAGAGAGGAGTCAGATGCTGCTAAAGGAAGAGAGGAGTCAGGTGCTGCTAAAGGAAGAGAGGAGTCAGATGCTGCTAAAGGAAGAGAGGAGTCAGGTGCTGCTAAAGGAAGAGAGGAGTCAGGTGCTGCTAAAGGAAGAGAGGAGTCAGGTGCTGCTAAAGGAAGAGAGGAGTCAGGTGCTGCTAAAGGAAGAGAGGAGTCAGAAGCTGCTAAAGGAAGAGAGGAGTCAGATGCTGCTAAAGGAAGAGAGGAGTCAGATGCTGCTAAAGGAAGAGAGGAGTCAGAAGCTGCTAAAGGAAGAGAGGAGTCAGATGCTGCTAAAGGAAGAGAGGAGTCAGATGCTGCTAAAGGAAGAGAGGAGTCAGATGCTGCTAAAGGAAGAGAGGAGTCAGATGCTGCTAAAGGAAGAGAGGAGTCAGATGCTGCTAAAGGAAGAGAGGAGTCAGGTGCTGCTAAAGGAAGAGAGGAGTCAGATGCTGCTAAAGGAAGAGAGGAGTCAGATGCTGCTAAAGGAAGAGAGGAGTCAGGTGCTGCTAAAGGAAGAGAGGAGTCAGATGCTGCTAAAGGAAGAGAGGAGTCAGAAGCTGCTAAATCCCTGTTTCCAAAAGAGTTATAGGAATAAGGCTGAGTTGTCTACAAGGCATAGGCTCCTTTTGAAATAGAGCCTGGAGGGCAGGAATGTACTGTTCTGTGAGGTGCTCACAGAAACAATATGTGTTGCATTGGATCCAGAATCCCACTGCTCTCCCTTCAGTTGGTTTGTCAGGATATTTGTCACCACAAGGAGAAGAAAAACAAGTGTCATCTGAGACCTCTGGGTCCACAGTGTACAGTACTTATGAGCTTACTCACTCCTCATAGCAGGGGCAGAGTTTGCCATGAGCACAGGCTCTGAGGTGACAGAAATGCAACCACAATAACAGCAACACCCTCCTCCATGTTCTTTCTCCAGCTGCAGCCTGAGGACCTCACACCACCAAGTCAGAGTTCTCATTGAATCATTGGGACACACAGAAGTCACAATCAGTGTCCATCTGGCTTATGACCCATGGGTGTGTTCACAACATAAACTAGACAGTTTTCAAATACCACATGGACACTAGTGAACTTTTGAAGGTCAAGGGTCAGGGGACATATGAATCTGGGAGGAAAAATGTGGACTCCACAGAACACTAGAGAATCCCTTCCTTGTGACCCATTGAAAAGGAAAAGAAATGTGAGTAGTCCCTGGGACTGACAAGCATTGAGGAGTGCTGGCTAATTTTATAAGATGGCAGAGGACCATATCACCTCCTTCCGAGGATGCTCCCCAGGTTCTTCTCCAGGAGCTGCAGGAGTCTGTTAAAACTGTGAAGGGCTCACAGAGCCTCCCTGTCAACTGCACTGGCTGAATTCTCCATGACAAGCAGCACTTCTTCCTGAAGTCCTGTTCACCAAGTCTCCAGTTATAAGAACATTTCATAAAGATTTTCTTCATCACTGAAGAAAGCCCAATCCTCCAAATCACAGATGCATTTCATGACATTTCCAAGACCCAATTCTTCCTGCCACTGAGCTGTGTGATGGTGAAGACAGGGAAACACGTTTCTGTGAGATACATAGAGAAGTGTCAGTGTGAGCTCAGAAAAAAAGCCCCTGTCTCCTAAAGCAGCTCACTGGGCTATGCCATCTGACCCTCCCAGTGACCTGTGATTCTCAGCTGCATCACCAGAATCAGCAAAACCTTGCATATAACAAGTGTTCAACAGTCTACCTGCCCCACACTCAGGAACAGCCTGTGTTTGCTGTGCATCCTCCTGTGACACAACTGAACATGTGTGTAATCGTGTCATTGAATCTTAATTATTTATTCATTAACTTCTTAGAATTTATTCACTTTGTACCCCTGGGGTAGCCACTCCCTCATCCCCTCCCCATCCCATCCACCCTTCCCTCTCTCCCTCTATTTCTCTTCCCTAGTCCACTGATAGGGGAGGACCTCCTCCTTCTATCTGACCGTAGTCTACCAGGTCTCATCAGGACTGGCTGCATGGTCCTCCTATGTGGCCTGGCATGGGTGCACCCCCCAATAGGAAGTGATCAAAGAGCCAGCCACTGAGTTCATGCCAGAAACAGCCCCTGTTCCTCTTACTAGGGAACCCACTTGAAAACTGAGCTTCCTATACACTTCCTCTGAGCAGGGGTCTAGGTCCTCTCCATACATGGTTCTTGTTTGAGGAATCAGTCTCTGCAGGCCATCTGTGCTCAGGTTTGGGGGACACTGTTGGTCTCCCTGTGAAGTTCCTGTCCCCCTTCAGGTCTTTCTCTATCCCAGTCTCCATAAGGCTTGCTCCACTTTTCCCAAACTCTGGCTATGAGTCTCAATATAGTCTTCGATACCCTGATAGTCAGAGTCTTTCAGATGTCCCCTGTGGAAGGCTTCCGTCCTGTTCCTTGTCTTCTTCTACTTCTGATATCAATCCTGTTTCCCTTCTGAGTGAGGTTTCAGCCTCTTCTCTATGGTCCTCCTTGTTTGTTAGCTCCTTCATGAATATAGATTTTAGTATGTTTATCCTATATTATATGGCTAATATCCACTTGTAAGTGACTATATACCTATATGTCTTTCTGCTTCTGGGATACCTCACTCAGGATGATATTTTCTAGTTCACATCATTTGCCTGCAAATTTTATGATTTCTTTGTTTTTAATTGCTGAGTGGCATTACATTGTGTAAATATACGACAATTTCTGTAACAATTCTTCAGTTGAGAGACATCTAGGTTGTTTCTAGATTCTATTATGAATAGAGCTGCTATGAACATAATTGAGCAAATATCTGTGTTGAATGGTTTATCATCTTTTGGATATATGCCCAGGAGTGGTATAGCTGGATCTTGAGATAGCACTGTTCCTAATATTTTGAGAAAGAACCAAATTGATTTCCTAAAAATTTTTAAACGATACTCGTTTAACTGTTAGTAACGTGTAGTTACTTGGCAGGACCATGGACAGGGACGTGTCCAGCTATTGCTATCAACTCTGCATATCACAAATAGGGAAACATTTCATACATAGATAAGAATGTAGAAGGAAGACACCTTGAAGTATCACCTGAGTTGTGAGGAATGAACTGCCACACACCTGCTCTCATAATAACAGAAAATTGTCTTTCCTAGGCTGTGCATGGATCTAATCTTCTGGGCTCCCAAAACTTGAATGCAGTTCTTCAAAATGTATAATAGGAGATCCAACATGACGCCAGTGAGCCCCAAACATATGAGAGGGACCCCAGGTTATCTGATTCTGTATAGACAGTATTGGCCGTTCCATTATCTTACTGTCACATCATGAGAATCAGATGCCTACAAGTGAGAGCACAGCTGAACACCACGTGTTGGATGTGACTATGGTTCAGGCTCAGAAATGCAATTATGATCTTAGCAGTAGAGGCAGAATTGAATGTCATAGACTTTAATTCTCTAACTATGGGACTGATTGGGCATTTGCCAGGAAAGAGAGAAGGGGCTTGCTGAACATTGGGAATGAGCTTAGAAGCCTTGACCAGGTTCCAACATCCTTTTCTGTGCATTTTCTTTCCTCTAGCAGCTTTTGTAGATAGAGTCTGAAGTCTATATCTCTTTAGTTTCTTTCCTTTTATCTTTCCTTTTAAATAATATTTTTAATTTTAGAGAATTTCACTCAGTGTCATCGTAGTCAGTGTTCTATTGCTGTGAAGAGACACCATGACCACAGAAACTGTTAGAAAAAAAAGCAGTTGATTGGTATCTGCTTGGAGTTGCAGAGTTTTTATCCATGATGATCATGACAACAGCATGAGCATGCAGACAGAGATGGTACTTGAGAAGTAACTAAGAGATCAATTTCAAAATTTCAAGCAAGAAGAAAAAAAGAGAGATCCATTGCTACTGGCTTGGGCTTGGAAACTTCAAAGTCTACTACTTGTGACACACTTCTACCCACAAGACCACACACACTCCCACAAGTTCACACATCCTAATCCATTTCACATTCCCTTATGATTAAGCATTCAAATATGAGAGCCTCTGTGTCCATTCTGATTCAAGCCACCACATTCCACTCCCTGGTCCCCACAGGCTGGTAGACATATCATAATGTAAAAATGTATTTAGTCCAACTTCAGTATTTCTTGAAGATTAACACATCTCCCCATTTTTTGACAGTCCAAAGTTTAAAAACTCTTCTGAAACTGAAGACAATCTCTTAACTGTAGCTTCTAGTGAAATCAAAAACTCATCACATACTTTCAACAAACATTGGCACAGAATGTGCATTACCATTCCAAAAGGAAGAAAAGGGATCACAGTGAGGAAATACTGGACCAAAGCAAAACTAAAACCCAGCAGGGCATTTCCATGTCTGGTGTCAAATCGCTCTTCAGGTCTGCAACTCCCTTTGTTGATGGAACACAGGTCTCTCTTAGGCTGGATCCACACCCAGTCTTCAGCGTTCCTTGGCAGGTGTCCCATGGCTCTGACATCTCCAGTATCTTAGGGTCTCCAACAGAATCTGGGCTTCACCTTCTTAGCTGCATGCAATGGCCCCTCTAGGTCTCCATGCAGTGAGACCCCTGGCACATGCCTGACCTCAGCAGCTTTCCTTAGCTGTGGAGGGAGATTCCACAACCCCTTTCTTGTCACTTGGCTCTAAAGCCAGAACCACAGAGCTGAAGCTCCCAAACCTGCTGCTTTATGGGGCTAAAAAATGGCCTCCTTTTTCAAATACTTTATCTCCAGCTTTCTGCTGTTGATGGCTTCCTTGGCTTCTTTAGCTTTTTTGACTCTTTTTCACAGGCTGGAAGCTTAACTTGCTGAGGTCTAGCCCTGAGGCCACCACCTGTTTATTGCACTTAGCACCAGGCTTTCTGTGAATCTTTATCTCCTTCACAACTGCACTTGGTTCACTTACACATCCAGCTGTTCTCTTTTTTTTCTCAAACTTTACATTTTGTATTTTTCCTTGCTCATCTTGTTCTTTTTCATTTCAGACCTGCCTAAGAGTTACCACTAATAGTAAAACAGTATTGTCTATAGTATGCTGTCACAAAATCTCGTCTGCTTTGCCATTAATACAAAACTTTTCAACTTAGCCTCAGGCACATTTTTGGAAGAGTGAAGAAAGCAGAAACACTCTACTTCTTCTGCTGGCGTCTCAGTTCAATTTGCCCTCAGCTCTGTCTTCCAGGAACCTGTTCATGTGGCCCATTAAGCCCTGATTAAAGCAGTCAGGGCTGATTTCCTACTCCAAAGTACAAGAGTCTTCCATAGTCCTCCAGTAAATTGCATGGTCAGGCCTGTCACAGCAATTCCATGCTCCCTGTTAACAATTTCACCCTTAGGCAGTGTTCTCTTGCTGTGAAAAGATGCCTGTGGTAAAAGAACTGGATCCTGGTGATGCCATATTGCCTTTGATTTTCTTTTTTGGGTTCTCACTCTGGCCTTTAGCCATCTGGTTGTTCCTGATGCCCTCAGGGTTTCTAGGGGGTATAGGAAGAGCCCTGAACAGAAGTCTGGATATTCCTGGAGCAGCTCTTCTCAGGATGGTGGGTAGGCTGTGGACTGGCTGCGGGATCTCAGGGAATAACCTGACATCCTCCTCAAGTAGCTGTGTCCCAGATAGTTCCACAGGCAGGGAATTGGAGTGTGGGGTATCTACAGTGTATTATTCTACACAAGATGCCCTACATAGCTTAACACAACTGAAACACAAGAAAAGTAACCTTAAAACAATGTTTATCAAGATGATAGAGGCCCTTAAAAAGGAGAATCATGAATCCCATAAAGGAATCTAAGAAAATATTACCATAGAGATGGAATCATTTAAGGAGGAAATGAATAAGTCCCTTGAGGGAATACAGAAAATTACAAACAAAGATGTGAAGGAAATGAATAAAATGGTTCAAGACCTAAAAATGAAAATAGAAAAACCAAAGAAAACATAAAGGGAGGAACCTGATTTTATATGTGCTTCAAGCTGTAAAGAGAAAAGGGGGAGATATATAAAGTACATAGAGACAGAGAGACAGGGACAGAAAGACAGACAGGAATCAGGAGGTAGTGAGAGTAGTCTCCAGGTTTGGTGGATCTCAGTGGACATGTGAATATTCTGAGCCCACTGACATGGCAGGAAAGTCAATCCCTTGGTTCTCCTCTCAGAAAAACTTTCGTAATAACTTGTGAAAAATATTTGTGAATTGCTTCCTCACAAATTTGATTTTCTAGGTGAATCATACAAGTAAGATTAGCTCCACTGACACTAAGAGCAAGGATTTTTTGTATTTCTTTGATGTGGATTTCACATCCCTAAGAGCTAATGTGAATCTCATCACTGAATTCCATCTGCTGGAGTTTACAGGGATATAACGGGCACTGAGGTTGTGGTGTCCTCTTCTGCCTGCACAGCATGTGTGGACTCACTGAAGACCTGCATAGTATGAATCAGTCAATCTCAAGTTCATATGAACCTCGAAATCCACACAGATGCAAAACTCTTCCTGATTCTTGGTCACCAGCTGCTCTGAGAAACACAAGGCAAATCTCAGTCACCTGAAGGGAATCTGAAGCCCCAACCTGGGCTTCCTTTATCCTCTCAGGATCCTCCCCCAATGCAAAGCAGCCCTCAGGCTCAGGCTGAAAGCCCAGGCCTAGCTGAGCAGCCCCATCTGCTCTGCCTGAGCCTCCCTCAGAGCATGGCAGTCCTGGTGCTGCTCTGTGCCTGGTGACTTTCCAAGCTGTAAGTGTTTCAGGGCATCAGGAGGGACCCAGCCTGTCATCTGTGGGATGTGTGACTGACATGATGCTGCTTGTCCCCAGGTGCCCTGTCACAGATGCAGCTGAAGGAGTCAGGACCTGGCCTGGTGCAGCCCTCACAGCCCCTGTCTCTCACCTGCACTATCTCTGGGTTCTCATTAAGCAGCTATGGTGTACACTGGGTTCGCCAGCCTCCAGGAAAGGGTCTGGAGTGGATGGGTGTTATATGGAGTGATGGAAGCACAGAGTACATTTCAGCCCTTGAATCCTGACTCAGCATCAGCAGGGACACCTCCAAGAGCCAAGTTTTCTTAAAAATGAACAATCTGCAAACTGAGGACACAGCCAAGTACTACTGTACCAGACACACAGTGAGGGAACTCCAGTGTGAGCCTGCACAAAATCCTCCTCACTCTAGGGATGCTCATGACCAGCAGGGGGTGATGAGAACCAACAAGGACTCCCCAGGACTAGAAGGGTCACTTGGACTCTAGGAAGATCATGTCTATGCTGCATGAGCTTGTGTTTCAATGTTAGAACCTGCTGATTATTCTTCCAGCCAAGAAAAACCTCTAGAGGCCTCACTGTAGTGTCATTTTCTGTTAAACTTACATTTTATTTACACTCTAAACATTTCTCATTTCACACAGACCCTCTAAGCTAACCATTTGCTGCTGGTCAGCAAGTCAGCACTTTTATATATTCCACATATGTATCCTTATAAATTTAGGTGTTTATATATATTTACATGTAAATATGTATTCACATTATTTTATACATATATATCATTATATGTACACATGCATTTCAACAGGAGTCTGCATTATGCCACTTGTTGAGTGTAAGCTGGACAATGAAGCTTTGGTATTTTGAATGGTCTGTAATTCAAACTCTTTTCGCACATGAATAGAGAAACCACCACTTCAATGAATTAATGATGTTTCTAAAGATAATGTCTTCATCTGAAATTTAAGAAATCTCTTAAATAGCTTCTTACGTGGACTGTTTCTTCTGTGGGCAGAGAGCAGGGACATTGTTACAGAAGCCCTTGATGTCACTGCAGAAGAAGCTTCCTTGCCCACAGCAGCCTGTAGCATAGATCATGGACTTACACATGGTTCCCAGCAGCAGACAGATCACAGGACCTGCTCTCCTGAAGAAGCATGATGGCAGACCTCAGCTTGGTCTCCACACCCAACACAGACCACAGACATCAACAAGCCATCAAGGGCAGCACAGATCACAGACTCCCACCTCCACTGGCAGCATTGACCATGAAGTCACCAGAGAAGATTCAGTCCAGAGAGTGAAACACTCATCATCCCCCATGTCCTTCTGTTGTCCAGAGCCAGGGTGCTCCTTCAGCCTGGCCAAATGTCCAGAGCCAGGACCTGGGTGAGCTCCAGACGGCTGCACATCACCCTGCCCTCAGCACCAGCTGCCATGCCATCGCCCCAGGCAGGACCATGCTATTTGCAGTCCGCAGGAAGTGCTATGCAACCAAATTCTCTCCTCCCATCAAGAGGGCAAGCAATAGACACAGTGGCTCCATGCTGCAGAGATCCTGCAGGACAAGTGTCTGCACCAGCCTAAAGAGCTTCAACATAGCTAGGTGGGGCCAGTGGGGGCTGGAGCCTCCCAGAGGACCTGACCCACTCAGCACCTAAACGTCTTTGTGCATGACACTCTATTCTACTGTCTTTATATCCAATTTGATCAATATTTTATTTTTAAGAATTTGCATATTGATATAAATTATGTTGCACATCAAATTTGTCTGTAGTGCTTACTCTACAGGTGCATTGCGTATCCTCTACCCACAAATTTTCCACCATCAGTGTGCAAATCCCAGCCAGTGTCATCTCTAGTCCTTGGTCCATCTCTCATCAGACCTTCACATAGGCAACTGAGTTGATAATTATCACAGTCTAACTGTGTGTGGTGTGTGTGTGTGTGTGCATGCATGTGTGTGTGTGAGTGTCAGGGAGGAGTGCATGTGCCTTTGCTATGTACAAAGGCTCCCAGGATTACTGCTCTGACTCTCTGTTGATTCTGACTGAACAGCTTTCCTCTCATGTGTGAGCTAGAGAAGTGTGATTCAGAGAAGCAGTGTTGACTGTGGGCAGCTCCAGAAGCCAGGCTGACTAGATTATTGGATCCCTGAGATCTGTATGAACAACAGTAAACTGGAAAGCTGCACACTAGCTGAATGCAGAGCATGCACTGCCGTGTTATCCAGGATCAGGCTGCGGATCAGCACAAATGGCTGCTGTGAAATGGGATGAGCTGGGAGGAGTTTTTTGAAAAAGTGGGGTGGACCTGAAATATGTGTGAGCCAACATTTAGAGTTTCCACTTTGTAATGACTTCACTCTTGACCAAGAACTCGCACAATCTGTTATTGAGTTTCTAACACTCTGTGCTACAGGGTAACCCATATGTCCTCACTGTTGTAAGTAAAGTATTGAACAAACAGTACAGATAAGAACACTCCTCTGAAGTAGATTAGAAGTAACAATAGGACAGACATGCCCTTGAAACTCTCTTTTCTTGAATATGTCCTGTGATGATATTTTGTATGAGTAACTGAAGTACTCCAACACAACTATCTCATTTTTCTTCTCAAGAACAACTTATTTTATCAGTTTTCTGGAAAAAGATTCTCCAGAAGAACACATAGATCAGGGAAAGAGAAGACAGATAAAATGTTTTCTTAGTGTACATCATCCTGCCTTCCATCCTCTGATTGAGATCCTTCTTTTTGATCAGTGCATGTGGGCCTGGATGTATCCTGGAGCCACAACAGCCAAGTAACAGCCTTTAGTCATCAAAAGCAGAGTGTATTTGCTCAAATGCACAGCAATCCAAAACAACAGGGCATAATACTCTGACTCATGCACCGCTATGACAATGCTGTTACCTGATTACACAGTTAGGAAGAATCCTGAAATCTTGTTCAACTTTCTATAAGTAGAGAAAAATTCTATAAAATGAATTAAAAGTTATCTTCAATCAAACCAACAGAGAAGCACAGCCCCACAACCAATTTCCACACCTGAACTGTCTTGTGGACCCAAATAGCTTGAGGAAGGAGAATCCAAATCTTATTGACAAAGAAGCCAGCTGCACTACAAAAGGGGTTGCTGTTGATTGTCTTCCATGATTTCCCATGGGATATACATTCTTAAACTAGAGTGACTATATGTTCAGGGAAAGGAAATATTGAGACAGTTGGTGAGGCGCATGCTGATTTGAAGAGCTGTGCTGCTGCTCCCAAAATCAAAGTCGGGGATCATGGAGTTCAATTGATCAATCAAAATGAGCTGAAGTTCAACTGACTGTGGATTCCAAGAATTTCCAAGTGTATCCTCTGATGGTTTTCCCGAGTATTGTAACACAAAATTTAGACACATATAGAAATTGACAGAACTGTTACACTTGTTCCAACCATGTGGAGTGAGGGCCATTATGAAAGAAAAGGACAAAAATGAGCCATTAAAGCTGTCTTTAGTAAGGAAAGCAATGAACCAGAAACAACATCACAGCCCTTGGGGGGACATTAGTGCAACCATCAGAAGTGTGAACACGGAAGAGTGGTTCCCAGATCTTCTCATTTCACTCTCCTATCTGGCCAAAGTTCAATGGGTGTTCTCCTCAAAGTCTCACAATCCTTCTGGGTGTGTCTAATTCTGTAATTACAGTTACCCGGGCCCATGCAGCTCTTGAAGAAAAAGCGGTAAGTGGGCTTGAATCCAGGGTTCATGGATACAACCGGATTTAAAGAACTTCAGTGTGTGGTGGAAGGAAAGTGACTGTTGGTGAACCAGCTGCTCCTCAGAACAATGGAGTGGGAGAGTTTAATGTTTTATGGTGATGGGATTTTAATAACCTATTGTAGTTGGGACACTTTCTTTATCTTGTCTCTATTTTCTTTTAAGTATCATACAAGAGTATAGTGTCATATCCATACCCAACTCTTTCCCAACAAATCCCCACCTCTGGCCCTCTCAACACATCTTCCAACCTCATATCCTCTTTATAACTCACTCAGACCACTTAGTGTCCCCATATGCACATGGGTATAAAATCATCCAGTGGAACAAGAGCAGCCAACCAATGTCTGCATTCCCAAAGAAAAATGACTTTCCTTACCCCAGCAGCTGTCAGGGAATGCAGAGAATCTACAGCTATCCAGAGCTAATAATGAGCAGTGGTCAGTGCTTGTCCACAGGTTTTTTTTTTCAAACCTCCCAGAGCCCCCCAATCTCCCTGATCCTCCCTGCCCCTCACAACAAAGTTCAAGGAATGTCACTGAGAAGTGTGCTGAAAGAATGCAAGTACTGGCGAATGGGAGTGAGTCCTGTGAGATGCTGTCCTCTGGACATCTCATGGTCATTGCAAATAACATCACAGTGACTATGGCTCCTTGCACAACATCTGAAAACACTAATCTGATTAAACGGAGCGTGAAAAGGAGAGGCAAGGTACTGCACATGCCCACATCCTCCCTGAGATCATCAGTAACTTTTACTAAATTGAGTGTGTTTTAAGCCTAACATAGTTTTCAATGCTTTTCTTTAAAAGAACACAGAAATCATCAAAGCTTTGGAGTACAAAGATCACAGGGCTATGAGGAATTCTGTTACTGATGTTTTGCCAAGGAACATGTAGTTAAACTCTGTTCTAAGTATTTGTGTTACACCCTTTGATTAGTGTTGCTCTCAGGCTTGGTCAGAGTAGGCTCTCCATAAAGTATGTGAAATTTAAAGCAGGGACCCATAACTACCATAATACTGAGTAAAAGTATTTTCTTATTCTCTCCTCTCCTCTCTTCTTCATGCACCATTTAACCAGATTAGATTTTTCAGGTCTTGTGCAGGAACCCAGAGCTACTGTGAATTTGTCTGCAACGGCCATGTGATGTCTAGAGAGCAGCTTATTTGTCATATGTGTGCATATTTGTCACAGGTGCTGAAGCCAAGAGACCTAGCAGAAGACAGCAGGAAGTAATCTGAGAGCAAGGTTAGGAGCAACACAGTGAGGTGCTGTGTTATGGATGCACCCTGGCCATGGCCATTACAGTCATGCACACACAGTGATAGGTACCTGCTGCACCAAGTCAGAAAAAAAAAATAGTAGAGATTAATTGAAGGAGAGAGGGAGGGAGGGAGAGTAAGAAGAACAGAAAAGAAGAAAGGAAATGTAAGACATGAGGCAGAAGGGAAGGAAAGAGACATGAGAATATATGGGGCCAGAAAGGGGTCATCAGGAGAAGGCAGAGAAGAGGAGGTAGCAGAAATGAAAGACTATAATCACAGCACAGCCAGCTCAGAGGACAGGTGCCCAGGGAGGCTGGGGATGAGGGTTTGAGCACAGGGTCGGGCCTCCCATTCCCTGAGCAAGCCACTGCAAAGACCCTAATGTCCCTTCCTGCCTAAGCCTCCTGGTGACTCTCGGAACACCAGAGGATGAGAACACACCTCAGCAGTGTAACCACGGGTTTTGCCTCCCAGGCTCCAGTCTCCAAAATAATGACTCTGAGACTCTACTGTTAATGGCTAGACCAGAAGCTTTGACTTGCTCTCTGACCAGCTCATAACTTAAATTTATTTAAGTTTATTCTATTCTATGTGTGCTGCATGGCTTGATACTTTTCTTCAGTTTTATGTGACCTTCCTTCACAATGTTCCTGAGCAAAATCTTTCCACCTCGGACTCTATCCCAGAGTTCCACTCTCTCCCAGAATTTGCACCTTCTTATTTCGTGCCTCAGCTGGTAGGCCATTAGCTTTTATTGACAGGTGGTGCTTCCATACAGACACAGGAAAGTCCTATTGCACAGCCACCCCGGCCATCCTCATTTCAGTGTGTGGCAAACACTGTGATGCTCATGTGCACAGCCTGCTCTTATTTCACCTTTGCATTCAGGTGCGTGGTGTTCCACAGTGAATAACAAGATTCTTGCATTTACACTGTGGGTCATCTTCACAGGAGAACTGATGTCATCATTCATGGGGTCTGGACTCTGGATAGGCAAGACACTGCTCTAAAGAACTGACATTCCTAAAATGTTATGCTCAGGATGTGAGGCTAAGCACTGCACTCAGGGTCAGCCGCTTTCGACCCAGAGAAGAGCATGTCTGATTGCATGCGGGTTGATGCCCCAGGTCCTGCCTCTGAGAAAAAGGTATCTGACGGGTCTGATGCTCCTTGGGTGGATGACACCTAAATGAATATTGGTACAAAGTCCCAATTTATTTCTAATATCAGAGATCAGACCTCTACTCTTGCCTGATGCTTTTAAAACAAAAAAGGGGGAACTGTAAAGAGCTGTGTAATGCCACCCCTTAAAGATGGAGCTGGTTTCCGCCTTCCACCTTCCCGATGGTGAGTGCTCTCTGTCACAAACAACTCCATATTTGGCTAAGGCCGAGGATCTGGCTTGCTTCCGTGTATGTGGACCTATCTGCATTGTCCACAAGGCACGCTGGGGCTGGCTACCCAGAGGCTATTTAAGCTGTGGGCTGGCTTTCCCCAGGGTCAGAAGATTGTTCAAGATTCCTGAATAAACTGCATTGGGAAGAACAAAAAAAAAAAAAAAAAAAAAAAGATCAGAAAGAAGGAGAGGAGGACCTCCCCTATCAATGGACTTAGGGAGAGGCATGCAGGCAGAAAGGGGGGGAGGGTGGGACTGGGAGGGGAGGAGGAAGGGGCTTATGGGGGGATACAAAAGGAATAAAGTGTAATTAATAAAAGTTAAATAAAAAAAAAAGAACGGACATTCCAATGCAGGGGAATGTCAATGTTTGGATGGATGAAAATGCTAATTGCAGGAACCGTGTGTGCATATTTGCAACTGCATGTGGAGACCAGAAGTTGATTCTGTCTCCAACAATTCATCTATATTTTCGTTTTAGATGGTCTCACACTGAAATAATCCACAGAGAGAATATCAAAACTCACAAATTAGTTTCCCATCCCTCAGTGTCCCTTCCACAAAGGTTCAGGACTGTCATTGAATAATGGGTTGAAAGAATAAAACTACAGTAGCAACAGGTCTGTGAACAACACCTGCACAAAATTCGGCCAGTTAGAAGGCACAATATACCCAAACTTATGGGATACAATGAAAGTAGGGCTACAGGGAAAGTTCATAGTACTAAGTGCTGTCAAGAAGAAATATTCAAAACAATTCATTCAATGAATTTAAAGGATCACCTGAAAGCCCTAGGGAAAAAAGGCAAAGGACCCAAAGAGGAGTACATGGGTGGAAATAATCAAGCTTAGGGATGAAATCAATAAATTAGAAACAAATAAAACAATTCAAAAATCAATAAAACCAAGAAATTTTTTTTTGAGAAAATCAACAATTTACACAAACCCTTATACAAACTACCTAAAAGGCAGAGAGACACTATCTAAATCAATAAAATGAGAAATGAAAAAGGGGAACATAACAATAAACACTGAGGAAATCCAAACAATCATTACATCTTAACTTTAAAAGCCTATAACCACAAAATTTGAAAATCTCAATGAAATGGACAATTTTCTTAATCGATTCCACTTACCAAAACTGAATCAAGAACAGATAATTAAATTAAATAGTCCTATGTCCCCTAAGGAAATAAAAGTGTTCACCAAAAGTCTCCCATCCAAAAAAAAAATTAGCTCAGAGCCAGAGGGTTTCAGTGCAGAATTCTACCAGACCTTCAAAGAAGAGTGAACACCAATAGTCTTCAATCTTTTCCACAAAATAGCAACAGAAGGAACATTACCAAACTCATTCTATGAAGCCACAGTCACCTTGATACCTAAACCTCACAAAGACCCAGCAAAGAAAAAGAATTCCAGGCCAATCTCCCTTATGAACATTGATGCAAAAATACTCAACAAAATACTCGCAAACAAATTCCAAGAACACATCAAAGTCACATCCACTATGAACACGTAAGCTTCAGGTATACAGGAGTGGTACAATGTATGGAAATCAGTCAGTGTAATCCACCACATAACAAATTGAAAGATAAAAACAAAACAAAACAACAAAAAAAAAAACATGGTAATCTCCTTACATCCTGAAAAAGCATTTGACAAAATTCAACATTCCTTTATGTTTAAAGTACTGGAGAGATCAGGGATACAAGGCACTTACCTGAACATAGTAAAGGCAATATACAGCAAGCATAAGCCAACATCAAACTAAACTGAGAGAAACTTAAATCAATGCCACTGAAATCAGGGACAAGGCAAGAGTGCCCACTCTCTCCACATCTCTTCAACATAGTTCTTGAAGTCCTTGCTAGAGCAATAAGACAATTAAAGAAGATGAAGGGCATTCAGTTTGGAAAGTATCACTATCTGCAGATGATACGATAGTATACCAGAGCGACCCCAAATATTCTACCAGAGAACTCGTACAGTGGATGAACACCTTCAGCCAAATGGCTGGTCAAAAAATTAACTCAAAAAATATATATATATGCCCTACTGTATACCAAAGACAAAAGGGCCAAGAAAGAAATTAGGGAAACAACACTCTTCAAAATAGCCACAAAGCACATAAAGTACTTTAGTGTGACTCTAACCAAGCAAGTCAAAGGCCTGTTTGAAAAATATATTCAAGTATTTGAAGAAAGAAATTGAAGAAGATATCACAAGATGGAATGAACTCCTGTGCTAATGGATAGGTAAGATTAACATAGTGAAAATGGCCATTCTGCCAAAAGCATTCTACAGATTTAAAGCAATTCCCATCAAAATTCCAACACACTTTTTTACAGAGTTTGAAAGAAAAATTCTCAACTTCATATGGAAAAAAAATTGCCAAAACGGTCTTATAGGACAACAGATCATATGAAGGTATCTCCATCCCTCATATCAAACTGTACTACAGAACAATAGTAAAAAAAAAAAAAAATATGCATGGAACTAGCATAGGAACAGAATGGTGGATCAATGGAATTGAATAGAAGACACAGTAATAAAACCACCCACCTACAGATACTTGATTTTTTAAAAAGAAGCCAAAAACATTCAATGGAAAAAGACAACATCTTCAACAAATGGTGCTGGTCCAACAAGACATGTACATGTTAAAAAAAGTGCAAATAGATCCATACTTATCACCTTGCACAAAACTAAAGCCCAAGTGGATCAAAGACCTCGACACAAAACCAGACACACTAAATCTATTACAAGAAAAAGTGGGAAGGGCGTTGAACTAATTGTCAGAGGAGACAACTTCCAGAGCAGAACACCAACAGCACAGGGTAAAGATAAACAATCTATAAATTGGACCTCACGAAACTGAAAATCTTCTGTAAAGTAAAGGACACTGTTGCCAGAATAAATGACTGCCTACAGACTGGAAGAGATCTTCACCAATCATGTATCTGACAAAGAGCTAATATCCAGATTATATAAAGAACTCTAGAAGTTAAAAAGCAAGAAATCATGTAATCCAATTAAAATTTGGGTTACAGAGCTAAACAGAATTCTCAACAGAGGAATATCAAATGGCAAAAAAAAAAAAAAAAAAAAAACAGTCAAAGAATGTTCAATGTTTTCAGTCATCAGGGAAATGCAATTCAAAACGAAGCTGAGATTTTACCTTACACCCATCAGAATGACTAAGTTCAAAAACTCAAGTGACAACACATGCGGGAAAGGATGTGGAGAAAGGGAACCCTCCTCCACTGCTGGTGGGAATGTAAACTTGTACAACCGCTTTGGAAATCAATCTGCTACTTTCTCAGAAAATTAGGAATAGTGCTACCTCAAGATCAAACTATACCACTGCTAGGCATATATCCAAAAGATACTCAAGTATACAATAAGGACATTTGCTCAAACAGGTTTGTAGCAGCTTTATTCGTTATAGCCAGAACCTGGAAATATCTGAGATGTCCTTCAATGAGGAATGGATACAGAAATAATGGTACAATTACACAATGGAATACTACTCAGCAATTAAAAACAAGGAAATCATGAAATGTGTAGACAAATGGTGGGACCTAGAAAAGATCACCTGAGTGAGCTATCCCAGAAGCAGAAAGACACACAGGGTATAAACTCACTCATAAGTGGATATTAGACATATAATATAAACATACTAAAATCTGTACTCCTAAAGAAGCTAATCAAGAAGGAGGATGCTGGCTAAGATGTTCAATCCCCACTCAGAATGTCAAAGAGGATGGACATCAGAATAGCGGGAAAAGAGCGAACAGGACAGGAACCTACCACAGAGGGCCTGTGGAAGACTCTGCCCTACAGAGTATCAAAGCAGAGGCTGAGACTCATAGCTAAACTTGGGCAGAGTGAAGGGAATCTGATGAGAGAAGGAGGAGATAGAAAGACCTGGAGAGGACAGGAGCTCCATGAGGAGAGCAACAGAACAAAAATATCTGGACACAGTGGTGTTTTCTGTGACTGATATTCCAACCATGGACCATTCGTGGAGATAACCTAGAACCCCTGCACAGATGTAGCCCATGGCAGCTCAGTGTACAAGTGGGTGCCCTAGTAATGGGAAAAGGGACTGTCTCTGACATAAACTGATTGGCCTGCTCTTTGATCACCTCCCCCTCAGGAGGGTGCAGCCTTACAAGGCCACAGAGGAAGACACTCCTAATGAGACCTGATAGACTAGGGTCACATGGAAGGGTAGGAGGACCACCCGTATCATTAGACATGGGTGGAGAAGAGGAAGGGAGGGTGGGATTGGAAAGGAGCTACAGGTAGGATACAAAGGGAATTAGCTGTAATTAATAAAAATAAAAATATAATAATAATAATAAAACTAGCACAAAGCCACAAATATAAAGCCAGTGAAGTATTCCCCGATATAAAGATGGAAGATAAGAATGATGGGAATTTAAAGAAATCATGGGAAGACTTCAGGATGCAAATCCACCAATTTTGCTGACAATAGAAAAATTCCTCAATAGCAAACACTGAAGGAAAAACAGGCAGTGACAAGGAATGTCACATTTGCAAGCCTTCTATTCCCTGATAAGAGTGTCATCTCAAAAATGAGTAAAATTCAGAGGAGTCACAAGTGTCCCCTAACTGAGAATGAATTCTAATAACCTCTCTAGGCAATCCTGTCCAAAACTGAACAAGGAGAAGCAATGTCCAGCTCAGATAATAGGAAAGGCTGAGATATAACATAGAAACAAAACTGTGTGTGGAGCTGTTTAATTTCACATCTATACTGAGGAGACATACCAGTGTAAATACACAGGATGTTTTGTGCTTATGCACAAAAGAGAACTAAATAAAGTGGTGAGTCATTAACAGGGAAAAGTGCATAAGGAGCTTCCACACCATTCTGTGTTGATTTCAATAACTGTCATCTCTCTTTGATGTCTTATATCTGCTCTGGGCACTGCCTTCTCCCCAGGCCCAACTACCAGCCTGCTACAGCAGGAAGACATGCAAATAAGGCTTCTCTGTGCCCTTGAAAACCAGCCCTGCCCTGACCCTGCAGCTCTGGCAGAGGAGCTCAGCCCTAAATTTCCTGACCTCCCATTCAGAGATCAGCACTGAACACAGACATTTTACCATGGACTTGGGGATCAGCCTGGTTTTCCTTGTCTTTATTTTAAAAGGTAATTTATGCAGAAAGGATACTGTGTGTTTTATGGATATGAGAAAGAGAAAAATGTTTTTGTTTTGTTTTGTTTTGTTTTGTTTTGATTTTGTTTTTGTTTTTGTTTTTGTTTTTGTTTTTTGGTGACAGTATTCTGACCATCAGTCTCTGTGTTTGCAGGTGTCCAGTGTGAGGTGCAGCTTGTGGAGTCTGGCGGAGGCTTAGTGCAGCCTGGAAAGTCCCTGAAACTCTCCTGTGTGGCCTCTGGATTCACCTTCAGTAATTACTACATGCACTGGGTCCGCCAGGCTCCAGGGAAGGGGCTGGAGTGGGTCGCATACATTAATAAAGATGGTGGTAGCACCTATTATGCCGACGCCGTGAAGGGCCGATTCACCATCTCCAGAGACAACGCCAAGAACACCCTGTACCTGCAAATGAACAGTCTGAGGTCTGAGGACACGGCCACATATTACTGTGCAAGAGACACAGTGAGTGAGTGTAACTGAGAGCTCAGACACAAACCTCCCTGCAGGGCGCTCATGACCAGCAGGGGGCGCTGAGGGGTAACAGAAGTACAGCCTGTTCAGATGATCCTGGAGGTCATGGAGGGCTAGAAGGTGTTTGGCCTGCCCTCCCACAGGGTTTCTCTCTACAAGTATAGTGTGGAATAATCCTTGAAGTTTCCAAATATTCATTAAGCTGTTTTTCAGCATGATTCCTGTTCTGTATTTATTTGTTACAGTGTTTCTCTCTGTGTCTGTTTCCCTCTCTGTCTCCCTCTGTCTGTATCTGTTTCTGTGTGTTTGTTCTGTCTCTCTTTTTCTCTGTATGTGTTTGTGCATGTGTGTACATGCTGACAGGAGTTCTATTTATTTCTCAGTCTACATGATAATTTTGAAATAAATTCCATCACTGGGCCAGAATCTCACCATCTGTCTAGACTGGTTGGCCAGGGGGGTCCCAAGGCTCACTCTGTTTCTAGATCCCAGAGACAAGCTTACTCATTGGCTACCTACTTCTTTTTGTAGTTATGGAGAACTAAATACAGATCCGTGTTTTCTGTGGTAAGATCCAGAGGCACAGACCTATCTCCTCAGCCCACAATTTTTTTAAATATAGTAAATACACTGAATTGGAAAAAATGAGGAGCATTACAGAGTGAAAAAGTGATTCTTTGTAGGGATCAGGATCAGATCCTGAGGAAGCAAAGGACACATGAGACTATGGATCCCAAGATTCATGGTAGAGACTCAGTAAGAGTCCCTTGTTAAAGCCCTGTGTGGGGTTCAAGTTAGAGCCAGCATGGAAATCAGGCAGAACCGTGACCCAGGAACCCAGGTGAGCTTCAGTCTCTCCATCATCCTCACATGAACCACAAACAACAGACCCAGCCCTGACGAGCTGTGGTGATGGTAATGAAATGTGTGATGTCAAGTCTAGAGGGTAACCAAAAGCGTGGACAATACCCTGCAATACCTGAGAACAGATTGTCCCTACTAGCTAACACCTCAAAGTCTAACCTTAGTCCTGGGGTTTTATGTCCTAGCATGACGTGACTAGTTGGGGCATTGCCTCCTGTTACGTGATAATTCCACCTTCTTCCATGTGTATACGTGCATGTATACTTTATAAGTATTTCAGGAATTTTCTATAGTAAATAGATATGTGACACAGAGTGAATTCAAACATTACTTCCAAGAGAACATTCTCAACAAGCACAGGGTACCTCAGACCTCCGGAAGCTCAGGCTGTACCTGATGAGAAGGTGTTACAAGTCATGCTGAGGGCTGGCTGATGCTGTAATTTGTGGTTTCCTCTTCCTGCTTAGGAATCTTCCTGAGATCTCTCTATATTTCTGTGAAAATCTCAGAGAGTTTGCTTATAACCCAACATTATTTTCCTATGGAGGATCTAAGTCACCCATCTGACAGTTTTCCTATGAATCATTCATTATTTTGGATGTATGTGGAAATAAGCAACACCTCACTTAAATTTTTATCAAATTATAAAGTGAACCTTACCTGTATCAGCACTCTAAAACAGTTTTCAACAGACATGTGTTCCCAAGATGTCTAAGGCAATTGTATTCCACACAAAGGTACATTACCCATCACTGTTCACATATTCCATGTTTGAGTATTCAGGAAGTTGGTAAAAATTATTTTCCCTGACATCTCAAGAACAGTCCTCTCCCAGATACTACTTGAATTGCACAGTCTTGAAAAAGTCTGAGTCATTACCTGTGTTGATATCAACCACACTTCTTGTAACAGTTCTTAAAAAATAGTACTGTATTTTTCACAGTTTATGTTATCTGCCAAGACTTTGTTCTCACACACATTTACACAAGTATGCATCTACTGCCCTCTGCCACCTGGCCTGGGATGATTAATCTTTATGTTCTGTGGGAAAAACAATGTCCTTCCCTGAAAGGACACTAACAAAATCAATTCTGAGTACAGTCGGGACCAGAAGTCACCAGACATTGTTGTCTGTAGACCTGTAAACACACAGCAGGTGTGAGAAGGGAGGAACACTGTGTGACTCAGGATGAGTACACTGTAATCTTTAAAATTGGTGGAACTGGGTTCACTAGTAAGGGGACAGGAACTGTCTCTGACATGAATTCAATGGCTGGCTCTTTGATCACCTCCCCCTGAGGGGTAAGCAGCCTTACCAGGCCATAGAGGAAGACAATACAGCCAGTCCTGATGAGACCTGATAGGCTAGGGTCAGATGGAAGGGGAAGAGGACCTCCCTTTTAGTGGACTGAAAGGAGAAGAGGAAGGGAGGGGAGGATGGGGAGGGGATGAGAGAGGGGGCTACAGCTGGGATACAAAGTTAATAAATTATAATGAATAGAAAATAAAATTAACACACATTGTATATACTCACTCATATAGTCTTACAAGATATAATAAACATAATGAAATCTATACACCTAAAGAAGATAAACAAGAAAGAAGACCAGGGGTAAGATGATCAATCCTCACTTAGAAAGACAAATGGGAGGTGCATTGGACGTAGGAGAAAACAATTAACAGGACAGGAGCCTACCGCACAAAGCCCCCGAATGACTTTACCTAGCAGTGTATCAAAGCAGATACTAAGACTCATAACTAAACCTTTGGCAGAGTGCAGGGTACCATGTGAAAGAAGGGGGAGTTTGTATGACGTGGAAAGGAAAAGAGCTTCACAAGGACCAAATATATCTGGGCACAGGGGTCTTTTCCGATACTGACACTCCACCAAGGACCATGTATGGATATAACCTAGAACCTCTGCTCAGATGAAGGCCATGGTAGTTCAGTAACCAATTGGTTTCCCATAGTAAGGGGAACAGGGACTATTTCTGACAGGAACTCAATGGCAGGCTCTTTGACCTCCCACTCCCCAAGAGAGGAACAGTCCTGCTAGGCCACAGAGGAAGACTTTGCAGCCGGTCCTAAAAATACCTGATAAAACAGGGTCAGATGAAAGGGGAGGAGGTCCTCCCCAATCAGTGTACTTGGAAAGGGGCAGGGAGGAGATGAGGGAGAGAGGGAGGGTTTGGGAAAGAATGAGGGAGCGGGATACAGCTGGAATACAGAGTTAATAAAATGTAACTAATAAAAAATAAATTAAAAATAAATTTTAAAAATAAATAAATAAAACAAATAAAATTAAAAAAATAATAATATGTAGTGGGGGAGCCAAGAGGGTGGCGCCAGGAGAGCACTGTGTCTGAGAAGTGGAACAGTACTCTCCGTGCGGCGAACAGAAGACTGAACTCTGGGCCCTAAAACTACAGGTGAAGGGAGGCTCCCACAGCTTGGGAATCGGTCGAGTCCATCTCTAGCTGCCCAGCCAGAACCCGGAAGAAATCCCAGGTAACACAGGCTTTGGGTCTCGGACCAGAGCCGCACGCCTGCATGTCCTGATCACTTTCCCAGGCTGATCCATGGGCACAAAGGTGCTTGAGACTGGGAGTCCCAGTTGCAAGAAAACCCCACGGGGAAGGAAAGTTGCGAGTCTGATCACAGGTCACCCAGTCTTTCCCTGGAAGGTCTCTCGGACCACGGGTACCCGCCGCCATCACAACTAAGCTCCCGCCACAAGGAGAGCAGCTGTGCACCTAGCTCAGGGGTAAAGGCAAGCTGTGCGCCCCAGTGCAAAAGAAACTGGGCCCCACAGGGAAGGAAGAAACCGTGCTGCTGGGGTCACCTAGGCTTTGCCTGGGGAAAGTCTCACAGACCGCAGATCGCAATCAGGCGAGTATGCCCAGCCATCACAGATCCAGGCCCAAGGAGGGAGCACAGAGTTATTGGGAATCCAGCTCCCGCACACTAGCAGGCAGGCGCACACTCCGCCAGCCCAGCGGCCTGCTTTGTACCAATTACTCTTTACAGACAGAACTGTGCTCCCCAAGACACCAGAGCAGTACTCACCCGCCACAGATTACCTCTTGGGTTCTGGGGCACAGAGCCCCAACCTCAGACATACAAAAGACCGGGAACCCTGAAAAACACCTGCCATCCAGTAACTACCCAAAAAGCTGAGAAGACTTCCTTCAGGAAAAACCATCTTCCTGCCAAAGGGATTCTCTCCACCACAGGAGGCCAGGAACAACCAGAAACTAACTTCAAACACCTAAGATAGCCAATGGGTAGAGGACAGCGTAAAAGTTCAACCAAAAAAAGCCAGAGCAATATGGCATCTCCAGAACCCAGTTATCCAGGGGCAAATAGCCCTAGACACCCCAGCATAATAGAAATTCAAGAAGATGACCTAACATCTATGCTCATGAAGAAGATAACAGAGGAAACAAATAAAATATGAAAAGAAATAGAGGAAGCTGCAGCCAAACAGTTTGTGGCAGGCTGCATCATCTTCCCCTGTGGCCTGGAAAGCTTGCACCACCCAAGGGGAGGTGAGCAAAGAGCCAGCCACTGAGTTCAGGTCAGAGGTAGGCCCTGTTTCTCTTACTAGGGAACCCACTTAGAAACTGAGCATCGGATGGACTTCCTCTGGGCAGGGGTTCTAGGTCCTCTCCATGCATGGTCTTTGGTTGGATTATCGGTCTCTACAGGACTCCGGGGCCCTGATTTTTGAGCTGTGTTTGTCTCCTTGTGAAGCTCCTTTCCCCTCCACGTCTTCCTATCTCCATCTTCTCCATAAGGTTTCCAGCACTCTGCCCAAAGTTTGGCTATGAGGCTCACTATCTCCTTCCATACCCTGCTGGGTAGAATCTTTCAGAGGTCTTCTGTGGAAGGCTCCTGTCCTGTTCGTTGTCTTCTCCTACTTCTGATGTCTACCCTGTTTGCCCTTCCCAGTGGGGTTTCAGTCTCATCCCTAGGGTCTTTCTTGTTGTTTAGCTTCATCAGGAGTATAAATTTTAGTATGTTTATGCTATATTATACGGCTAATATCCACTTATAAGTGAGTATATACCATGAGTCCTTTTCTGCTTCTGTAATACCTCACTCAGATGATCTTTTCTAATTCCCACCATTTGCCAGCAAATTTCATGATTTCCTTGTTTTTAATTGCTGAGTAGCATTCCATTGTCTAAATGTAACATAATTTCTTTATCCATTCTTCAGTTGAGGGACATCTAGGTTGTTTCCAGATGCTGGCCATTATGAATAATATGCTGCTATGAACACAGTTGAGCAAAATGTATTTGTTGTATAGTTTATCATCTTTCAGATATATATCCATGAATGGTATAGCTGGATCTTGAGGTAGCACATTCCTAATTTGTGAGAAAGTGCCAGATTCATTTTCAGAAATTTTTTTCACATTTTTTATTATTATCTTTTACTACAATTTGTTCAATTTGTATTCCAACTGTGGCCACCTCCACCGTCTCCTCCCAATCCCTCCCTTGCTCCATTCTTCTTCTCCCCTTATTCCTCTCCTATAACCCACTGATAGGACAGGTCCTCCTCCCCTTCCATCTGATCCTAGTCTATCGGGTCTCATCAGGATTGGCTGCATTGTACTTCTCTGTGAAAGGCTGTGTCCCCCAAGGGGAGGTGATCAGAGACTGCCACTGAGACAGCCCCTGTTCCCTTTACAAGAGAACCCACTTGGAAACTGAGTCTATGGACAACATCTGAGCCAGGGTTTTAGATCTTCTCCATGCATTGCCCTTGGTTAGGGTATCATTCTCTCCAGGGCCCCCAGGGCTCAGATTTTTGTTTTTTGCCTTTTTTTCTTTTTTTTTTCTTTTTCTTTTTTTCTTTTTTTTTTCTTTTTTTTTTTTTTTTTTTTTTTTTTGGCTTTATTGGGTCCCTTTTAGAACTCCTGTCCCCTCCAGGTCTTTCTATCTCCTCTTCTGCCCATAAAATGCCACACATTCTGCACAAAATTTAGCTGTGCTTCAATAAGTCTATCAGCAGAGTCTTTCAGAGGCCATCTGTGGTGGACTTCTGTCCTGTTCCCTGTCTTCTCCTGCTTCTGATGTCTATTGCATTTGCCATGCTGAATGAGGATTGAGGATCTCCCCTAGAGTCTTCTGTGTTGTTTAGCTTCTTTAGGAGTATAGATTTTAGTATGTTTATCCTATATTATATATATATATATTATATACCACTTATGAGTGAGTATATACCATGTGTGTCTCTCTGTTTCTACGTTACCGCACTCAAGATGATCTTTCTAATTCCCACAAATTGCCTGCAGATTTCATGATTTTCTTGTTTAAATAGGTAAGTAGCATTCCGTTGTGTAAATAAACCACATTTTCTGTGTCTATTCCTCCATGAGGGACATATAGGTTGTTTCCAGATGTTGCTTCTGGCTATTACTCATAGAGCTGCTACGAGGTAACACTATTCTTAATTGTCTGAGAAAGTGTCAGACTGATTTCCAAAATGGTTGTATAAGTTTACCTTCCCTTTCTCCACATCCTCTACAGCATGTGCTGTCACTTGAGTTATTAATCTTAGCCATTTTGATGGGTGTAAGGTGAAATCTCAGGGCTGTTTTGATTTGCAGTTCCCTGATGACTAAGAATGTTGAGCATTTCTTTAAGTGTTTCTCTACCGTTCAACATTCCTCTATTGAGAATTCTCTGTTTAGCTCTGTGCCCCATTTTCTAATTGGCTTGGTTTGTTGGTGTTTAACTTCTTGGGTTTGTTATATATTCTCTATATCCTCTGTCAGATATAGGGTTGGTGAAAATCCTTTCCCAATCTGTAGGTAGTTGTTTTGTTCTGGTGACAGTGTCCTTGGCTTTACATTTCAGTTTCATGAGGTCCCATTTATTGAGTCTTGATCTTAGAGCCTGTGCTGTTGGTATTCTGCTTAGGAAGTGGGGACTCCCAGATGGCAGTGACCAGTGCGCACAATTTCTGAAGGGCAAAAGATCCAAAACTCAAAAACTTTTGAGTGAATGGGCAGCTGGAGTCAGAGCATCATCTTTGAGGCTTCCCTGGCTAGAGGGGACAATGCATGAATTCAGACAGATTGGATCCTGGCGCCCGTGATGTCCCTGGAGCCTGATAGTGGGGAACTATCGACCGCCTGCACTTTTGGCTGCACCTTTGCTGGCTCTTTTGGCAGTGGCTGTGGCAACAGTGGTGAGTCCATAACCCCATGTATGGGGGCCTCCTTACTTTAATGGTCAAATAGGGGACTGAAATCTGAGAGTAGGAAACTGTGGGCACTCTGAGCTTATAGCATACTCCTGCAAGTGATGTTGTGGGCCCTTTGGGCTTTCCACACATGCCTGCCAGTGAGTGCTTCTGTGTGAGAGTACATACAGAGACCCTGATCGGGGTCCCTATAAGCTAAAGCCAGATTCCATATCCCTCCCACTAACACCCTCACTGTGGGCAGCATAGGGATCTCAGGAAAAGCATTCTCAACACTGAAATTCCTTTTCTGTGGGTTTCCCAGTGGAGTCCTGCCAAACATTTCCTGGAACCAAGATGGCACAGTCCAGACAGACCTGAGCATTTGGAGCACAATACTGAGACATGCCTGTTGGCCACTGGGCCATTCAGGACGCCTGGACACATGCACTGTGCCTGCCAATGGCGCCTACACCACAACCTCCCTCACACTTCACCCTTCCAGGCAGCTACACATCTACACACACTCCTGCACTTGACCCTAGTGCCCGGGACCTTTCTCCCTTAGCTGCATCTGAAATACCAATAGCCACTCTCAAACCGGTGGACCTCTCTCATCTTCCTGAAGGATACTCCAGGCTCTAGAGACAGAAGGACCCAGTCTGCAGTTCCAGTTCCAGGAGCAAACAGCAAAGGCTCCTGAATTTTTTTTAATGCTACTCTTTTGGCTGTTATAGATGTGGAGTTACTTGGCAGGACCATGGATAGGGAAGGATCCAGCTATTGCTATAAACTCTGCATATCCCAAGAGCTAAACATGTCATACAAAGACAGGAATGTAGAAGGAACACACCAGAAGGTATCACCTGAAAAGAGAGGGATGGACTGCCACACACCTGCTCTCATAACCACTGAAAATTGTCTTTCCTAGGCTGTGCATGGATCCAATTTTCTAGGCTCCTTCAACTTGAATGCAGTTCTTCAAAATGTATAATAGGAGACCCAACAGGACCCCAGTGAGCCCCAAACATATGAGAGGGACCCCAGTGATCTGATTCAGTATAGACAGTATTGGCCATTCCATTATCTTACTGTCACAACATCACAAGAATGTGATGACTACAAATGAGAGCACAGCTGACCACCAGTGTGTAGGGTGTGACTATGTTTCAGGCTCAGAAATGCAAATATGATCTCAGCAGTTAGGGGTAGAATTGAATGTCATAGACTTTAATTCTGTATGTATGGGGCTGATTTGGCAGCAGTCTAAGAAGAGAAAAGAGGCTTGAAGAATGTTGGGTAGAAAATAGATCCCAGCCTTGACTTGCTTCAGCATCCCTTTCTGTGCATATTCTGTCACCTAGCAACCTTTGTGGATAGAGTTTGAAGACTATATGCCTTTAGTTTCTTTCCCTTTTTACTAGTTTTTAAATATTGTTTTTAATTATTTGAGAATTTCACTTAGTGTCATCTTAGCCAGTGTTCTATTGCTGTGAAGAGACACCATGAGCACAGCAACTTTTAGAAGAGAATGCAGTTAGTTAGTATCTGCTTATAGTTTCAGAGGTTTCACCCATGATGATCATGACAGGAGCATGGCAGCATGCAGACACAGGTAGTACCTGAGAAGGAACTAAGAGATCAGCTTCAAGATCTTCAGGCAAGAGGAAAAAAAAAATAGATCTATTGCTATAAGCTTGGGCTTGTAAACTTCAAAGCCCACCACCAGTAACACACTTATGTCCATAAGATCACACATACACCCACAAGGTCACACCTAATCCTTTCAAACTCCCTTAAGACTAGGCATTGAAATATAAGAGCCTCTGTGGCCATTCCGATTCAATCTACCACATTCCACACTCTGGTCCTCAGAGGCTGGTAATCATATCATAATGCAAAAATGTCTTTAGTCTCACTTCTGATTTTCCCTATGTCTAACACATTTCCCCGTTGTTTGAGAGCTGAAAGTTTAAACTCTCTTCTGAAACTGAAGGCAGTCTTTTAGCTGTAACTTCTTGTGAAATCAGAAACATATCAAACTCTTCCAACAAACAATGGCCCAGAATATGCATTACCTTTCCAAAAGGAGGAATGGAGAACATGCTGAGGAAATGACAGACTAACACAAAACTGAAAACCAGCAGGGCATCTCCAAGTCTGGTGTCAAAGTGCTCTACAAATTTGCTTACAAAGATCTGCAACTCCTTTTGTTGATGCAACACAATTCTCTGTCATGGGATCCACACCCAGTCTTCAGCTTTCCTTGGCAGGAGTCCCGTGGCTCTGGCATCTCCAGTATCTTAGGGTCTCTGGCAATCTGGG
The DNA here is from genome assembly GCF_030254825.1 of Meriones unguiculatus. Classification (NCBI taxonomy): domain Eukaryota; kingdom Metazoa; phylum Chordata; class Mammalia; order Rodentia; family Muridae; genus Meriones; species Meriones unguiculatus. The sequence continues at coordinate 118,304,951 of NC_083355.1, read as the reverse complement.
CTTCACCTTCTTAGCTGCATGCAATGGCCCCTCTAGGTCTCCATGCAGGGCCCCCCACACACACTAGCCTGACCTCAGCAGCTTTCCTTACCTGTGGAGGGAGATTCCACAACCCCTCTCTTGTCACTTGGCTCTAAAGCTAGAACCACACAGCTGAAGCTCCCAAACCTGCTGCTTTGCTGGGGCTGGAACATGGCCTCCTTTTTCAAATACATTACCACCAGCTTTCTGCTCTTGATGGCTTTCTTGACTTCTTTAGCTTTTCTTTGACTCCTTTTCACAGGTTGGAAGCTTAACTTTTTGAGGTCTTGCCCTGCAGTCACCACCTGTTTATTGCACCTAGCCTGAGGCTTGTCCTTAGATTTTTATTTCTTTTGCAGCTGGACATAATTCACTTGTACTTCTTCCTGTTCTTTTTTTTTTCTTTTTTTGCTCAAATTGTACATTCAATATGTTTCCTTGCTCAGTTTGCTCCTTTTCATTTCAGATCTCCTAAGTCTTACCACTAATACCAAAACAGTATAGTCTACACTATGCTGTCTTGAAATCTCCTCTGCTATTTCCATTAATACCAAACTTATCAATTTAGCCTCAGGGAGATTTTTTGGAACAGAGAAGAAAGCAGAAACACTCCTCTTCTTATGCTGGGCCATCACAGTTCAAATTTTCCTCAGTACTCTCTTCTCTGAACCTATTAGTTTGGCCCATTAAGCCCTGCTTCAAGCATTCAACTGATTTCTTAATCCAAAGTAGAAGAAGATATCATCCTGAGTAAAGTATATAAAGACAGAGTTAGTTACATTAACTTATAAGTCAATATTAGCCATATAATATAGGATAGCTATCCACGGATCTAAAGAATCTCAACACTAAGAAAGCATACCACCCTGGGAGGATGTTTAAAGCTCATTCAGAATGGCAAAAAAAAAAGATAGACACCAGAAGCTGTGGAAGAGAGGAAATAGAATGGGAGACTACTATAGAGGCTCCTCTGAAAGAATTTACACAACAGGGGATGGAAACAGATGCTGAGACTCAGGGTCAAACTTTGGATAGAGAGCAGGGAGTCTTATGGAAGAAGAGAGGGGTTGGATATGAGCAACATGGAGGGGACAGGAGCCCCACAAAGAGAACAAAAAAACTAAAAGCTCTGAGACCAGGGGGTCCTGCAGAGACTGATGCACCAACAAGAACCATGCATGTAGATGACCTAGACCCTTGCCCAGATGTGGTCGATTAATAGCTCAGTCTCCATGTGGATCTCTGAGTGAGGGAAGCAGGGGCTGCCTCTGTAATGAACTCAGTTGACTGCTCTCTGGTCACTTGATGCAGCCTGGCCAGGCCATGGAGTAAGAGGCCAAGCAGTCCTGATAAGACTTAACAAGCTATGGGCACATGGCACTAATGGAGAGTTCCCACTTTCAGTGGACTAGGGGTAGGAGATGAGAAGAAGAGGGAGGTAGGGTTGAAAATTGGGTAGTTGAGGGAGGGGTTTCAATCAGGATATATAACAAATTGTGAAGAAAAAATTAAAAATTAAGAGTCTTCCATATCCTCCAACAGACAGCATGATCAGGCCTGTCACAGAAATCCCCTGTTCTGTGTTACCAATTTCACTCTTAGTCAGTGTTCTCTTGCTGCAAAAGATACCTGTGATAAAAGAACTAGATTCTGGTGGTACCATGTTGCCCTGGTTTTCCTTTACTGTGTTTGTATGCTGGCCTTTAGCCATCTGCTTGATCCTGGTGACCTCTGAGTTTCTTTTTTTTTTCTTTATTTTCATTATTATTTTTATTTTTATTATTAGTTATATTTTATCAACTCTGTATCCCAGCTGTACCCCACTCTCTCATACCCTCCCAAACCCTCCCTCCCTCCCTCATCTCCTCCCTCCCTCCCTCATCTCCTCCCTGCCCCTTTCCAAGTCCACTGATTGGGGAGGACCTCCTCCCCTTTCATCTGACCCTGTTTTATCAGGTATCTTCAGAACTGGCTGCAAAGTCCTCCTCTGGATTTTTGAGGATGCAGGAAGAGCCCTGGGCAGAAGGCTGGATATTCCTGGAGCAGCCCTCCATAAGATGGTGGGTATGGCTAGGGACTGGCTGCTGGATCTCAGATAATAGCCTGCAGTTCTCCTCAGGAGGCTGTGTGCCAGAGAGATCCACAGGCAGGGAATTGGAGTGTGGGGTGTCTGCCCTGTATTGTTCTCCCACAAGCAGCCCTGGACAACTTAACACAACTGAAACACAAAAAAATAAACTTAAAACAATGCTTATCAAGATCATAGTGGGCTTTAAAAAGGAATGTCATAAATGCCTTAAAGAAATCTAGGAAAATATAACCATAGAGATGCAGGCATTTAAAGAGGGAATGAATAAATGACTTAAGGAAATAAAGGAAAATAGGATCAAAGAGGTGAAGGAAATGAATAAAACCCTTAAGGGAATACAGGAAAACAGAAACAAAGATGTGAAAGAAATGAATAAAATGGTTCAAGACCTAAAAATGGAAATAGTAAAAACAAAGAAAATACAAACAAGGAACCAGATTTTATTATAAGCTTCAAGATATAAAGAGAAAAGTGAGAGATATAAAAAGTACTAGAGACAGAGAAACAGGGAGAGACAAACAGACAAAAAAAACACAGAATGACAGACAGAGAGACAGGAATCAGGAGGCAGTGAGACTAGTCTCCAGGTATCGTGTTGCTGAGAAGACAGGTGAATTCTCTTGAGTCCACAGACGTGGCATCAAAGTCAAACCCTTTGGTCTCCTCTCAGAAAAACATTTGTAATAACTGGTACAAAATGGTTATTGTGTTGTTCCTCAGGATTTGTATTTTCTAGGTCATGATACAAGTAATGTTACTTCCACAGTCACTACAAGAAAAGATTGTATGTATTTCCTTTATCTGGATTTCACATCCCTAAGAGCCAATGTACCACAATTTCTGTACCCATTCCTCCGTTGATGGACATCTGGGTTGTTTCCAGGTTCTAGCTATTACAAATAAAGCTGCTATAAACATGGTTGAGCAAGTATCCCTTTTGTGTACTTGAACGAACTTTGGTTATATACCTAGCAGTGGTATAGCTGGGTCTTGAGGAAGCACTATTCCTAATTGTCTTAGAAAGCGCCAGATAGATTTCCAGAGTGGTTGTACCAGTTTACATTCCCACCAGCAGTGGAGGAGGGTTCCCCTTTCTCCACAACCTCTCCAGCATGTGTTGTCGCTTGAGTTTTTCATCTTGGCCATTCTGATGGGTGTAAGGTGATATCTCAAGGTCGTTTTGATTTGCATTTCCCTGATGACTAATGACGATGAGCATTTCTTTGTTTTTCTGCCATTCGATATTCCTCTGTAGAGAATTCTCTGTTTAGCTCTGTTCCCCATTTTTTAATTGGATTACTTGGTTTGCTGCTTTTCAGCTTCTTTAGTTCTTTGTATATACTGGATATTAGTCCTCGGTCAGATAAAGGGTTAGTGAAGATTCTTTCCCAATCTGTAGGCAGTCATTTTGTTTTGATGACGGTGTCCTTTGCTTTACAGAAACTTTTCAGTTTCATGAGGTCCCATTTATTGATTGTTGCTCTTAGAGCCTGTGGAATACTACTCAGCAATCAAAAAGGAGGAAATCATGAAATTTGCAGGCAAATGGTGGGATCTAGAAAAGATCGTTCTGAGTGAAATATCCCAGAAGGAGAAAGACAAACTTGGGATATACTCACTTATATAGACCTATAAGATGTGATAAACATAATGAAATCTATACACCTAAAAAAGATAATCAATTGAGCGGACATGGAGTAAGATGATCAATCCTCGTTTAGAAAGACAGATGGGATGTGCATTGAACGTATGACAGGAGTCTACTGAGCGCATCTGAAAGACTCTAACTAGCAGTGTTTTCAAAGCAAAGACACATGACCAAACCTTTGGCAGAGTACAGGGAATCATAAGAAAGAAGGGGAGTTAGTCTGATGGGGAAAGGATAGGAGCTCCACAAGGACCAAATATATCTGGGCACAGGGTCTTTTCTGAGACTGATATTCAACCAAGGAGCATGTATGGATATAACCTAGAACCTCCACTCAAATGTAGCCTGTGGTAGCTCAGTAACCAATTGGTTTCCCAAAGTGAGGGGAACAAGGACCATTTCTAACAGGAACTCAATGACTGGCTCTTTGGTTTCCCCACCCCCAAAGGGAGGAGCAGTCATGTTAGGCCACAGAAGAGGGCTTTGCAGCCAGTCCTGAAGATACCTGATAAAACAGGATCAGATGAATGGGGAGGAGGTCCCCCCATCAGTGGACTTGGAAAGGGGCACAGTGGAGATGAGGGAGGAAGGGAGGGACTGGGAGGAAATGAGGGATCGGGACAAGTCTGGGATACAGAGTTAATAAAATGTAACTGATAAAAAAATAATAATAATAAAATAAAAAAAATAAAAAAAGAAATGATCAACGCATCTAAAAAAAAAAAAAAGAGCCAATGTACATCACAAAACTGAAATCCATCCTAACCCTTCTGCTGGAATTACACGGATATACACAGGCACTGAGGCTGTGGTGTCCTCTTCTGCCTGCACAGCATGTGTGGACTCACTGAAGACCTGCGTAGAGTGAATCATTCAATTTCAAGTTCATATGAACCTGGAAATGCACACAGATGCAAAACTCTTCCTGATTCTTGGTCACCAGTTGCTCTAAGAAGCACAAGGCAAATCTCAGTCACCTGGAAGGGAATCTGAAGGCTTGCCCTGGGCTTCCTTTATCCTCTCAGGATCCTCCCCCAATGCAAAGCAGCCCTCAGGCTCAGGCTGAAAGCCCAGGCCTCCCTGGGCAGCCCCATCTGCTCTCCCTGAGCCTCCCTCAGAGCATGGCTGTCCTGGTGCTGCTCCTCTGCCTGGTGACCTTGCCAAGCTGTAAGTGTTTCAGGGCATCAGGAGGGACCCAGCCTGTCATCTGTGGGATGTGTGACTGACGTGATGTTGCTTGTCCCCAGGTGCCCTGTCCCAGGTGCAGCTGAAGGAGTCAGGACCCGGCTTGGCGCAGCCCTCACAGCCGATGTCTCTCACCTGCACTGTCTCTGGGTTCTCCTTAACCAGCAGTGCTGTGCACTGGGTTCGCCAGCCTCCAGGAAAGGGTCTGGAGTGGGTGGCTGCTATATGGAGTGATGGAAGCACAAAGTATAATTCAGCCCTTGAATCCCGACTCAGCATCAGCAGGGACACCTCCAAGAGCCAAGTTTTCTTAAAAATGAACAATCTGCAAACTGAGGACACAGCCAAGTACTACTGTGCCAGACACACAGTGGTGTGAGCCTGCGCAAAAACCTCCTCACTGTAGGGGTGATCATGACCAGCAGGGGGCGCGGAGGACCAACAGAGACGTCCCAGCACCATGAGAAACTCTGGATTATGCTGTGTGAGCTTGTGTTTTAGTGTTAGAACCTCTGGTCTCCTTTCTACCCACAGTACTCTCTAAAGGCCTCTCTCCAGAGCCGTATTCTTTAAACTTCCTGTTTGTGCACACACTACGAAAACTGGGTTTTCTTTCCTTTTTCTTATCCACAAATCCTCCAAGTAAGGATTTGATTGTAGTTATCACACAGAACGGTTTATAATTTTATACATATATATACACATTTACATTTATATGTTTAAAGTTACACAGCACTCTGGATTCGACACATTTGCTGATTGTAACTTCAGTAGACCTTGGGAATGTTGAGTAATCTGACATTAATCTATATTGTTGCAGGTGATGGAAAAACAGACTTTCTTTTTTTTTCCATTTAAATAGCATTTTTTAAATTTTTCATCAATTACACTTTATTCATTCTGCATTCCCCCATAAGCCCCTCCCTCCTCCCCTCCCAATCCCATCCTCCCTCCTCCCTCTGCTTGCATGCCACTCCCCAAGTCCACTGATAGGGGAGGTTCTCCTCTCCTTTCTGATCTTAGTCTATCAGTTCACATCAAAAGTGGCTGCATTGTCCTCTACTATGGCCTTGTAAGGCTGCTCCCCCCTCAGGGGGAGGTGATCAAAGAGCAGGCCAATCAGATTATGTCAGAGGCAGTCCCTCTTCACATTACTATATAACCCAATTGGACTCTGAACTGCCCTGGGCTACATCTGTGCAGGGGTTCTGGGTTATCTCCATGAATAGTCCTTGGTTGGAGTATGAGTCTCTGGGAAGTTCCCTGTGTTCAAATTTTCTTGTTCTGTTGCTCTCCTTGTGGAGACCCTGTCCTCTCCAGCTCTTACTATTTCCCAGTTCTTACATAGAATTCCATTCACTCTGCCCAACAGTTGCCCATCAGGCTCAGCATCTGCTTTGATAGTCTGTAGGGCAGAGGCTTTCAGAGGCCCTCTGTGGTAGGTTCCTAGGTTGTTTCCTGTTTTCTTCTTCTTCTGATGTCGATCCCCTTTGCCTTTCCGGATGGGGATTAGATATTTTTGTTAGGGTCCTATCTCTTGCAGACTTTCTTGAAGAGAACATTTAGCTACTGTTTTGACATTATGATACATTTTCATTTGATAAAGGATGTAGATATATCAAGTAAATTAGATGACACCTCAAACTCCCAAGTAATGATTTCTTTACAGCTGTCTTGTGCATGCTCGAACTAAAAACCTCTCAGCCAGCACTGCTAGGTGGTTACACCTTCTGTCCTGGCTCCTTCTCTCCTCAGCCCTTCCCATGGACAACTGCTGCCTACGGTTTTTACAGTTTGTGCTTTTGGTGGTGTATTCACTGCATGTCCCATCCAGCAAGAGTTCAACAGGTTCCTAAGTGGGGGCGAAAAGCATGGGGAGGTGACAGAGACACAAGGAATGAGAGCATGTCTATAGTCTGATCTAGCTCTCGTATATTTGGATATTTTCACACAACTTTATAGGGAGAAGGCAGGAAGGGAAAATGTGTCAGCAATATAGTTTACAAAACGTGACAGGATGATTAATGATGATGCAGAACACCCCAAGAATGTTTACTAAAAGAGCTACTACAAGAACATCAGCTAAGATATCTCAAAATGTCTGACAAACATGTCTCATAGGGTCCGGAAATGTAAATCTCTCACCTACGACCTTGTTGCAGCTGTCTGTAACTTTCCACTAGCTGGCCTTGGCTCCCAGCAACTGCATATAAAGGTTCCCAGTGAAGAGCTTAAGATAGCCTGAATGTAACTCCATTTTGAAATAAAGATCTTGACTGGGAACTGAATTCAGGTACCAGGAAATATCACAGAATGTACACCTGGCAGAAAACAAAATTAACTCTCCTAGCAACAGCTTCCAGGAAATATAGCAGAATAAATACTTCATAGAAAATAGAGACAAACTCCCTGGCAATAGTCAATGGGAATCAGTTGAGAATCAGGTGGGAAAATTCTCCCCAATGTTTCAGATTTGGTTTAGAAAAATAGCTATTGATTATATGCCTTAGCCATTGTGATTGTGTGCCTCAGAAAAGGTCACCCCGCCCTGCTAAACTTCACCCAATTCTGTAATGCCAAGGCTTGTGCCCCCTGCATGCTGCCATGGAAACCCCCTGCTCACAGACTTTCTCTTTAAAAATCCTGTTCACTCAGAGCTTGGGGTCCCACTTCTCTACTGCTGCGCCAGTGAGACTTGGGTCCAGAGTTTGATAGCTCTCGTAATAAAGCTCTCTTGCAATTGCATTAAGTCATCTGCTGGTGGTCTCTGAGGGTCCTGTGAACCTGGCATAACACCAGAATTACTTTCTGGCTCTCTCTGAGGCTGTTGAGTGGAACAGCCTGGGGTCTCATTTGTGAGCTAGACAAGTGTCCTTCAGAGAAGCAGTGTTGACCCTGGGCTCCATGCTAATGGATCACTGTCTTGAAGAAACTTTGAAAAGGAAAAAACGAACCAGCTCATTTGAGTGTGAGGCTCCTCTGCAAAGGACTGAAACAACAGTGTGTGATGAAGCTTTGGGGACTATTATTATACAACTAACCAACTATATTATTGAAATCCTGAGATCAGGACACACAATAGTGAACTGAACAACTCTACACAAAGCTGACCACAGAAGTCTTTCCCAGGTCAGTGTGAGGCTCAGCCCCAAGGACTGGGTAATGACAAAATAAGCAGAGTGGAACTTCTAAACAAGCTGGTTGTGCTTGAATTTTATCATAATGAACTTCTAGATGTATTCCCCACTTTTTCTTCTAACCGATTTAGTGTGTCCGGTTTTATGTTGAGGTGTTTGATCCACTTGGACTTTAGTTTTGTGCAGGGTGATAAATATGGATCTATTTTCATTTTTCTGCATGTATACATCCAATTGGACCAGCACCATTTCTTGAAGATGCTGTCTTTTTTCCATTGAATGGTTTTGGCTTCTTTGTCAAATATCGAGTATTCATAGATGTGTGGCCTTATTTCTGGGTCTTCTATTCGGTTCCATTGATCTTCCTTTCTGTTTTTATGCCAATACCATGCAGCTTTTATTACTATTGCTCTGTAGTACTGCTTGAGATCGGGGATGGAGATACCTCCAGAAGATCTTTTATTCTAGAGGATTGTTTTAGCAATTCTGGGTTTCTTGTTATTCCATATGAAGTTGAGAATTTTTCTTTCCAGGTCTGTAAAGAATTGTGTTGGTAATTTGATGGGAATTGCATTGAATCTGTAGATTGCTTTTGGCAGGATGGCCATTTTCACAATGTTAATCCTAACAATCCATGAGCACGGGAGATCTTTCCTTCTTCTGATATCTTCTTCAATTTCTTTCTTCAGAGACTTGAGGTTTTTCTCAAACAGGTCTTTCACTTGCTTGGTTAGTATCACCTCAAGGTACTTTATGTTCTTAGAGGCTATTGTGAATGGTGTTGTTTCCCTAATTTCTTTCTCATCCCTTTTGTCTTTTGTATACAGGAAAGCTTCTGATTTTTTTTTTTTTGAGTTGATTTTGTATCCTGCCACTTTGCTGAAGGTGTTTATCAGCTGGAGGAGTTCTCTGGTTGAATTTTTGGAGTTGCTCATATATACTATCATATCATCTGCTAATAGTAACACTTTGACCTCTTTCTTTCTGATTTGTATCCCCTTGATCTCGTTTAGTTGTCTTATTGCTCTGGTTAGGACATCAAGTACTATGTTGAAGAGGTATGGAGAGAGTGGGCAGCCTTGTCTTGTCCCTGATTTCAGTGGGATTGATTTAAGTTTCTCTCCATTGAGTTTGATGTTGGCTATAGGCTTGCTGTATATTGCCTTTACTATGTATAGATATGTGCCTTGTATCCCTGATCTCTCCAAGACTTTAAACATGAATGGGTGTTGGACTTTGTCAAATGCTTTTTCGGCGTCTAAGGAGATGATCATGTGGTTTTTCTCCTTCAGTTTGTTTATGTGGTGGATTACATTGATGGATTTCCATATGTTGAACCACCCTTGCATGCCTAGAATGTAGCCTACTTGGTCATGGTGGATGATATCTTTGTTGTGTACTTGGATTCGGTTTGCAAGGATTTTATTGAGTATTTTTGCATCAATGTTCATAAGAGAGATAAGTTCTGAAGTTCTCTTTTTTTGTTGGGTCTTTGTGTGGTTTAGGTATCAGGGTGACTGTCGCTTCATAGAATGAGTTTGGTAATGTACCTTCTGTTTCTATTTTGTGGAATAGTTTGAGGAGAATTGGTGTTAGCACTTCTTTGAAGGTCTGGTAGAATTCCACGCTGAAACCATCTGGCCCAGGGCTTTTTTTGGAGGGGAGACTGTTAATGACTGCTTCAATTTCCTTGGGGGATATAGGGCTATTCAGTCTTTCTACCTGATCTTGATTTAATGTTGGAATATGGAATCTATCAAGAAAATTGTCCACTTCATTTAGGTTTTCAAATTTTGTGGCATATAGGCTTTGGAAGTAAGACCTAATGATTGTTTGAATTTCTTCAGTGTCTGTAATTATGTCCCACTTTTCATTTCTGATTTTGCTGATTTGGATAGATTCTCTCTGTTTTTTAGTTAGTTTGGCTAAGGGTTTGTCTATCTTGATTTTCTCAAAGAACCGTTTTTTTTTTTTCATTGATTCTTTGAATAGTTTTATTTGTTTCTAATTGATTGATTTCAGCCCTGACTTTGATTATTTCCAGCCTTCTGCTCCTCTTGGGTGTATCTGCTTCTTTTTTTTCTATGGTTTTCATTTGGGCCATTAAGGCGCTTGTATGTGATGTTACAAATTTCTTCTTGAAGGCACTTAATGCTATAAATATTGCTCTGAGCACTGCTTTTAATGTGTCCCTTAAGTTTGGGTATGTTTTGCCTTCATTTTCATTGAATTCTAGGAAGTCATTAATTTCTTTATTTCTTCCTTAACCCAGCTGTCATTGAGTAACAAGTTGTTCAGTTTCCATGTGTGAGTCGGCTTTTTGTTATTTCTGTTGTTGTTGAGGTCCAGCTTTAGTCCATGGTGGTCAGATAGAATACAAGGGATTATTTCAACCTTTTTGTATCTGTTGAGGCTTGCTTTATGACCAACTTTATGGTCAATTTTGGAGAAGGTTCCATGTGGTGCTGAAAAGGAGGTATACTCTTTTGAGTTTGGATGAAAAGATCTGTAGGCATCTATTAGGTCCATTTGATTTAGGGTCTCTGTAAGTGTTTTTATTTCCCTATCTGTTTTCTGTCTAGTTGATCTGTCCCTTGGTGAGAGTGGAGTGTTGAAGTCTCCCACTATTAAGGTATTAGGATCAGTGTGTGATTTAAGCTTTAATATTGTTTCATTTATGAATGTAGGTGCTCTTGTATTTGAGGCATAGATATTCAAAATTGTGATGTCCTCTTGGTGGCTTTTTCCTTTGATGAGAATATAGTGGTCCTCCTTATCTTTTTTTATTAACTTGGGTTGAAAGTCTATTTTATTAGATATTAGGATGGCTACTCCAGCTTGTTTTCTGGAACCGTTTGCTTGAAAAACAGTTTTCCAGCCCTTTACTCTGAGGTAGTGTTTGTCTTTGTTGCATAGGTGTGTTTCTTGGATGCAACAGAATGTTGGATCCTGTTTCCACAACCATTCTGCTAGTCTGTGTCTTTTTATTGGGGAGTTGAGTCCGTTGATGTTGATAGAAACTAGTGACCAACAATTGTTACGTACTTTTGATGTGGGGTTGGTGGTGTCACTGAGTTTCATTGCTTGTATTCTTTTGTTTGTTTTTGTTGTTGTTGTGTAGTTATCAATTTCCTGTGTTTCCTTAGATGTAGTTGTTTTCTTTGGTTTGGAGTTTCCCTTCGGTAACTTCTGTAGAGCTTGGTTACTATGTAGATATTGTTTAAATTTGGTTTTGTCATGGAATATTTTGAATTCTCTGTCTATGTTGATTGAAAGTTTTGCTGGGTATAGTAGTCTGGGTTGGAATCTGTGGTTCATTACGGACTGTATGGTTTCTGTCCAGGCCCTTCTGGCTTTCATAGTTTCTGTTGAGAAATCTGGTGCAATTCTGATAGGTCTACATTTATATGTTATTTGGCCTTTTTCCCTTGCTGCTTTCAGAATTTTTTCTTTCTTCTGTAGGTTCAGTGTTTTGGCTATGATGTGACGTGAAGAATTTCTTTTCTGGTCTAGTCTACTTGGTGTTCTGTAGGCCTCTTGTATGTTTATAGACATCTCCTTCTTTAAGTTGGTAAAATTTTCTTCGAAAATTTTCTTGAAAATATTTTCCGGACCTTTGAGCCTGATGTCTTCTTTTTCTACTACTCCTATTATTCTTAGATTTTGTCTTTTCATGGTGTCCTTGATTTCTTGGATGTTTTGTGTTTGGAACTTTTCTGATTTTATTTTTTCTTTGAGAGACGTGTCAATTTCCACAAGTGTATCTTCGGCTCCTGAGATTCTTTCTTCCATCTCTTGTATTCTGTTGGTGATGCTTACCTTTGTAGTTCCTGATCTTTTCTCTATGTTCTCCAGCTCCAGGTTTTTCTCTATTTGTGTTTTCTTTATTGATTCTAATTCTGTTTTCAGGTCTTGCTCTGTTTCCTTCATCTGTTTGAATGTGGAGTCCTGCTTTTCAATGACAGCTTCTATTTTTTTGTCCCTTTCCTCTCTATGTATCACTAATTGTGCCTCTACTTCTTTGGCTATAATTGCCTGTATTTCTATGAGAGCTTTGTTTATTTTTTCTTTATTTGCCTTCATTTGTGTGGACATTTCTTTGAGAGCTTTGTTCATTTCTTCTTTGTTTGCCTCAATTTTCATGGTCATTTCTCTGAGAGCTCTATTTGTTTCCTCTCTTTTCATCTCTATTTCTTTGGCTATTTCTGTGAGGGCTTTGTTCATTTCATCTTGATGGGCCTCTAATAGCTGGAGAAACATAGTTTTGAGGTTGTTTTCTTGTATATCTAGTGAATTGAAGTGTCCATTGTTTTGTGGGGTTGCTGGTGAGGTCATTATGTCCTCATTATTTTGTTTGGTGTGTTCTTACGTCTGCCTCTAGCCATCTGGTTATTTATAACCCTCACTGTTTGTTTCTCGAGTTTGTAGTTCAGGCTATGATAGTCTCTTTCTGTTTTCTGGAATGTTTTTTTTTTTTTTTCAGGAAGATGAAAGAAGTTCAGTGGTTTGGGAGTGTGCATTGTGGTTTCAGTTTTGCTTAAGTAAGGAATGTGACGCTGATGCTATTCACATGTGCTTTTAGCAGGCGAAGTGTGCATGTGCGGATTCTCTGACTATTGCAGTGGCCTGCAGGCCACTATTATGCAGTTCTGTCTGAGATCCAGGAATTGTTTGCCTGGATTACACTGATGGACCCACAAGGTAGAGGCTTTAATATTGGGGTCGCTATCCCAAGAATCCCTATGATGCCCACACTAGGGGTGTGGGTGGAAGGGATCTTGTCTGGTTGCTTTTGTGGAGAGTCTTTTCTTCTCTGTATTACTGTCCTCTGCTTATTTCTCTGTTTCTATTTGTTTCTATTTTTTCAGTCTCAATTTGTGAGTATGTGAGTGTGAGTTTTTATGTGCGTGTACTCATATGACTGTTGACATGAGATGTCTTCCTCTATAAATCTACAAGATAATTCTGAAATAAGTTTCATCACAGAGCCTGGATCTCAGCATCTGCCTATACTGGCTGACTAATGAGTACCAAGGAATCACACTGTCTCCTCATCCCGGAGCTGGGCTTACTGGTTGGCTACCACACCTACTACTTTTTGAAGTTATGGAGAACTAAACTCATGTCTTTGTCTTTGTATGATAAGACCTTGAAACACAGAGCTATCTCCACAGCCGTATTATAGATGATTTATTAATATCCAGTAAACTCTGATTTGAATTAAATGCAGAGCATCACACTGAGCAGACGTGATTCTGTATCTGAATAACAATAAAATATCCAAGAAGCAAATGAACCTTTCCACTGCTGACCCCAAGTCTCAGGGCAGAGATTCAGTAAGAATCCCTGGTGAGGGAACTCTGTGGAGTTCAAGTTAGAGCCAATATGGAAATCAGGCAGAACTGTGACCCATGAATCATGATGAATTTCACTCTCTCCATCATCGTCACAGAAACATACACAACAGACCCAGCACTGGCCAGCTGTGGTGCTGGGAATTAATGTGTGTGAGGCTCCAGCACTGAGACATGAGGTCAATGAAGCTGGTTATGTTCACTGAGCTTTGGTTTTCTGCAAGCAGCTGCTAACCCACTCCACATGTAACATGCCTTTTCCATTATTTATCTCTATTTATTTGTTATGGTTTAGTTACACAGTTCTCCCACAATTTAATGTCCAAATGAATTTTTAACACATAATCCCCCTTTCCCCTCTGAGGCTTCTAAGGATCTTATTGTCACTTTGGTCCCAGAAACATTTTATAAAGGATGCTTGACCCATTCTGACTGAGTTCTTCATCTGAAGCTCAGAATTACTTATACATGGCACTTGGGAACCGACTAGAGCATTCTTCTCAATGGCATTCTGAAACCACATGGATGGTGTCACTATTGAAGAGTAGGTGGGCACTGGAAGCCAGGTGATAGTGATTGTATAATCAGCATGATGCCACATGGGGAATGATTCAAAATTGTTACATTGTAGGTGCAGTTGTGTGGTCTATGGTGATGGTATAGCTATGGCTGTAACACAGTGGTATCATGGCACATGTGGAGAACAGGAAGGAGAGAGCTCTGTATTCACAGAATCTCCAATTAGACAGAGATTGGTGAGATACAGACAGGAACCACGGCTGCTTCTACAAGGAAACATTCTCTGTTCTGCTCTACCTTCATCAGCTCTCTCCTCATGTGTGAGGACAGTGCTCCTGAGAGGGATCTGAGGCTTTAACAACTTGGTCACAACAGCTTCCCAGCACAAGTGCACTAGTGAATTATGGTAACTGGAAACTGCTCCAGACAGGCTGGGGCCTGACACTGACAATTTCTGTGATTTCTCCTCAGTTTCCAACAGTTGCTAGTTAACAGGTTCTACAATTCCTGGTAATGGATATCTTCTGAGAGCCAAACACCAACTTTCTTGTAGTTTCTGTACATTGGTGAAGGAGATGTGCATCCTTGCAGAGCAGGGCAGAGGGAGGAGCCTGGGGAAGCTGAGAGCACAGGGTGGAAGATTGCAGCACTACAGCAAAGGAAGAGAGGAGTCAGAAGCTGCTAAAGGAAGAGAGGAGTCAGATGCTGCTAAAGGAAGAGAGGAGTCAGAAGCTGCTAAAGGAAGAGAGGAGTCAGGTGCTGCTAAAGGAAGAGAGGAGTCAGGTGCTGCTAAAGGAAGAGAGGAGTCAGAAGCTGCTAAAGGAAGAGAGGAGTCAGATGCTGCTAAAGGAAGAGAGGAGTCAGGTGCTGCTAAAGGAAGAGAGGAGTCAGATGCTGCTAAAGGAAGAGAGGAGTCAGTGCTGCTAAAGGAAGAGAGGAGTCAGGTGCTGCTAAAGGAAGAGAGGAGTCAGTGCTGCTAAAGGAAGAGAGGAGTCAGGTGCTGTTAAAGGAAGAGAGGAGTCAGATGCTGCTAAAGGAAGAGAGGAGTCAGATGCTGCTAAAGGAAGAGAGGAGTCAGGTGCTGCTAAAGGAAGAGAGGAGTCAGGTGCTGCTAAAGGAAGAGAGGAGTCAGGTGCTGCTAAAGGAAGAGAGGAGTCAGGTGCTGCTAAAGGAAGAGAGGAGTCAGGTGCTGCTAAAGGAAGAGAGGAGTCAGGTGCTGCTAAATCCCTGTTTCCAAAAGGGGTACAGGAATAGGGCTGAGTTGTCTACAAGATAAAGTCCCTCATCAAAGCGTCCATCTCACTGTCTGTATTCTGTCCTCTCTAAGCTCACTCATTGGACAAAGGAGTTCTAGAATGTGTTCATCAGAAATGTTTACTTCAGTGCTGTTTCCTGGTGCTCATTTCAGTTTCCTCCAGGTCACTATTCACAACAGCCAGGGATAGAATCCCATAAAACAAGAGACTATAAAAATATATATTCAGCCTTTGTGAAGAGTGCAAGAGATAGGTTACTTTAGGTTCTTGAGTACAGAGAAATTAATTTGCAGTTTTTATTGTCCCTTCATGATCTATGCACTCCCAGGGTTGCCCACCAAGAATTAGAAAAATGTATCTGGAGAGGACACATGCACAAACCCTGAGATCGCAGGCTGGAAATTATACCAGAGCATTCTACATGGTCCTAAAAACACCATGCTCAATATACTGTCCACCAAATACTGGAAAATTATACCAGAGCATTCTACATGGTCCTAAAAACACCATGCTCAATATACTGTCCACGAAATATAGAAACTGAGCACAACATCCAGGAATATGGCGACCAGGACCAATGGCTGCAGCACTGCAGTGCAGCCCACATTAGGCCCACATGTTCTCCTGTGGGTTCAGTGTAGAGGACACATGTGCAACACAGTCTCAACTTTTATGTTGATCCTTCTGCATCAGCTCCAACCTCTAGGCTCCTGCCCTGATACAGACAGTGTCCTCAGTTCCTTTTCTGATGAACAGCAATGTGGAAATGCAAGCGAACACTTTCACTACAAGGTGCTATGGTCATGGGGTTTCATTACAGAAATAATAACCCAATTTAAGACCCCTGGTTCTCCATCAGACCTGGGCTGTGGATCATTTGGTGAAATCCCAGACTCACTGTCTGTATCTGACTGTTCCCCTGCTTACACCATGTCCACCAATAGAACATGGTTCTCAGTAACTTTACTAATTACCTGTTAGTAGGATCATCTTTAAGACAAAATGAAAAAATGTATTAAGTGTGTGTCTTCTGTAAGGAATAAAACATCCCTGAAATAAATGAAGGGAGAGAGGAAGACATTGATCATGGAAGACTGTCTGAAGCAGGGAAGGGCAGAGAGAGTTGAATATTTCTATGCTATTTTGTTTCATCCTCAGGGAGGTTCTTGAAGGTGATGAAGGAGTCCTTGAGGCACAGTTGTCCCAGAGACCCCAGCCTCCCAGTCGTGCTCTGTTCCAGTGTCACTGCAGAGCTTAACTCATTGAATGAGAAGCTCCAAGACATTGACTCAGCACATGGATACCTCACTCTTAGGACTCTCTTCACAGAACTGATAGAGCTGAATCTGAATTTAGTGCACAGTGAACACACTGTGCTTCAGTGGACTTCAGGTCAGCCATGGAAGGAAGCCAGCGTGGACAAATCAGCTCTCATGCAGTGACTTGGGTAGGAAGTGGCCTATCTGCTTCTCTAGGATGATGACTCTGGCAGGATGACCAGGGCACTCTCCATCTGTGAGAGCACTTCTCACCTGTAGCTCTCATGCAGAGAGTGGTCACCACTTCCTTCAGATTAAATA
Organism: Meriones unguiculatus; assembly: GCF_030254825.1. Lineage (NCBI taxonomy): Eukaryota > Metazoa > Chordata > Mammalia > Rodentia > Muridae > Meriones > Meriones unguiculatus. Next base: position 118,288,162 of record NC_083355.1, on the reverse strand, counting down.
AGTCTTGTAAATACCTGTTTAATGATGCCAGTGTCCACATTTTGAGATTTCTTGTGCAGATTTGTCTCATAGGTGGATATGGATGAATCTGATTGTTACAAGCACAAATCTTTCATAGGACACTTGCCTGTACAATTCAACCCATTTGTGCATAGTTTTATGTTGATTTTGATTTATTCTATCATTCCTAAGAACTGCAATTTTTTTCCAAGATTTCCAAGAAGGCAGTCCTTGGCTCTGAATTTTATGGATAGAAGCTGTAGGCTTCAGAAGTTTTCAGCACTGGAAACTGACTAGGAGGTTGGTCTTGATCTCGGTGTTAATGAATTAACAAACCCCATGATACACCCTTAACATGTAGAGAGAGTGTTCAGTTTTGAATCTGCTGTCTTTTCAGGAAGTATTTAGTTAACATCTCCACTTTGGGTTAAGTCTGCAGAACTCGTTAATAGCCTGAATGCCAGATTCTAACATCAAGTATCCTAAAGGCAATGTGTGACCTTCAGACAATCAATCTAAATTCAGAAGAGATTCATGTTTTGTGAAATCATTGTACAGTAATCTCAATCATGAAAAATTTTCATATGTACTTTATATCATAAACAGGTGTTGGAAATTAGAATACCATAATTTAAATTGCAGAATAATTTCCAATGTATTAAAAAATAATTTGTGTACTAAAGTCTGAATGTGTTCTGCCCAGTTCGTGAGACCCCCAAAGACCAGGAATAGACTCCTCTGTAAATACATGAGGGTATTTTCAATATATATGTGCTCAAACATGGGCCACAAATTTTCTGCAGAAACAGGAGAGGAATGCTGCCCAGTGGTCTAGGGGAACAAGGTTTTTAAAGGGAAAAACTGCAAGCAGGGACTTACATGACTTGGCATTACATAATTGGGTAAGGGAAATTCAATTTTGAAATGATTGGTTGGTTTACTTTAGGTGCCAAGACTATATGGGGTTCTGGCATGGCCATCTGGGCCAGTTTCCCAGGTGGCTGGACATATCTCCATTTGGCTGGCCTTTGTTCAGGCTTATGCTTTAAACTTTAAAACAATACCCACTGATATTTAATTCTTTGGCCTCTCATATGCGCATGGGATGACATGGTTACAATGGTATTTCAAATGAACTTCAGTGACTAGAGAAAACTGTGATCAGAGCCTAGCAAAAATTTAACTTTTGTTTGTGAGAGGAGGTATTGTTTAGCAAAAAACTGTTTGCTGTAACATTTTAGAATACATTACATACAGATAATGATTGACTACACAGTTTTCTGTGGTTAACGTGATATGCAGAATACAATTGTATCTTCTTTGCTATCACTTAGAAAAATAATACTTAAACATGTTTTTTTTTATATATCATTATATGTTCGTGTGTGTGAGTGTGTTTGTGTGTGTGTGTGTGTGTGTTTGACTTTCAATGTCCATTTGTGATTGGAATAATATCTTGCCAAGGTATATGTAGTAGGACCAAAAGCTAAGTAAGGATAATAATTACTTCTGTCCTCTGGTATGTAGAAAAGCACCCTCCTAAACTGTGAAAGCTGCCAGTATAGATGAAGCTTCCAGCTGGTACTAGGCTGACATGTCCATGTTCTATGACTCATGCACCTGGTGTCTTCAGCAGTAGCATCTGGGTGACACGTATAGAGGGTAACCCAGCATGGACAACACTCTTCAACATTAGGCATTGAATGGTCCTTGCTAGCCAACATCTCAAAAAGAGGTAAACTGTTTCTAGGGTTTTTATTTCCTAGCATGATGTGATTAGTTTGGAATTTTCTCCTGTTACATGATAACTCCATATTTATATAATGGTCTTGTAGAATGTATACGATTTACCCTGTTCATTCAAATGTTGATTTCTCTATACCACTATCTGGTTTCAGTCCAGACATGGCATTGTGATGTTTATGCTAAGCCTCACCTGTCTCAAGTTTGTGTAAACAAGCCACCAATTGTTCTCTGTATTGTTAATAAAACAACCAGCCAATGCTGAGCAATGGAGAAATAGAGTGGGACATCCTTGTCCAGAGGTGAGGAGAAAGAAGCAAGTGGGAGAAGTTAGAGAGCAGAGATCTACAGGAGAGGGCTTGGAAGCATGAGGAGAGATGAACCAGACCTAAGATATGACTAAAAGCAAATATAATGTGGGAAATCTGAATGGGAGGAAACCATGTGGGTTTGGAGGTTTAGGATGGAATAACTGTTGCCTAGCACTGTGCTTTAGGTTAATTAAATAAATCATAATCTCGGTGTGGTGATTTGTGTATACAGGTGGTTTAGGAATAAACAGTGTTTAACTAAAAGTTAAATCAATAACAAATATTAATAATCAACAACAATTCCACCTTCGTCTACATATATATGTGTATGTATACACGTGTAAGTACTCAGGAATCTTCTGCAGCAGATAGTCATGGGACGTAGTGTGAGTTCCAACATCACGTCTCTATAGAGCATTCTCAACAACACAGGGCACCTCAGACCTCAGCAAGCTCAGGGCTGTACTTGATGAGCAGGTGCTACAAGTCATGCCGAGGGCTGGCTGATGCTGTAATTTGTGGTTTCCTCTTCCTGCTTAGCAATCTTCCTGAGACCCCTCAATATGTCTCTGAAAATCCCAGATGGTTTGCTTTTAAGACATTATTTTCCTGTGGAGAATCTAAGTTACCCATCTGACAGTTACACTATGAATCATTCTTTATTTGTTCATATGTGGAAACAAACCATACCTATGTTAAATTATTATTGAATTATAAAGTGTACCTTACCTGTATTAGCACTCTAAAGCAGATTGTGTAAGACATATGTTCCTTTTCCGATGCCTAATAAAATTGTATCCTTCAAAAATTACATTAAGCCATTGTCTTTCACATATTCCATGTTTGAATGTTCTAGTAGTTGGTAAAAGTGATTTTCTCTGTGAAACCTCAAGAATAATCCTTTCCCAGATATTACTTGACGTGCATAGTCTTGAAAATGTATGAGTGTTGATGTCACCTCCACTTCTTTTACCAGTCCTTATCAATTCCTCATTAAATAGTTTGATATTTTCACAGTTTAATATTATTCTCCAAGGCTTTGTTCACACACACACACACACACACACACGTTTATGAAAGAATGCATCCTGCTCTATTGCACTCTGCCCCCCCCCCAGCCTGGGCTAATTAATCTCTATGTTCTGTGGGGAAAAAACACAATGTCCTTCCCTCAAAGACACTAACAAAATCAATTCTGAGTATACTACGGATGAGGAGTCATCACTCATTGTTGTCTGTAGACCCATCAACACACGTAGGTCACAGCAGCAGCTGTGAGAAATGAAGCACAGGGTGCGAGTTGATGATGATTGCATGGTAATCTTTAAAAAGTCTTAAAATTCAAATTCATATAAAAAGAATCCTAAGCAATGTTGGCAGAACATATATTGAGGGTGTGGGAAGATGTAAAACCTCTTTGGAAATCATTCTGGCACTTTCTCAGAAAACTGAGAATAGTGCTACCTCAATACCCAGTTATACCACTCCTGGGCATATACCCCAAAAATGTTCAGCCATACAACAGGGACATTTTCTCAACTATATTCATAGAAACTGTATTCGTAATAGCCAGAATCTGGAAACAACCTAGATGTCCCTCAACCCAAGAGTGGATAAAGAAGCTGTGGTACACAATGGAATACTACTCAATAATTAAGAACAAGGAAATCATGATATTTGCAGGCAAGTAGATGGACTAGAAAAGATCTCCAGAATGAAGGAGCCAAGAAGCTGAAAGACATGAATGGTGTATACTCACTTATAAGTGAATATTACCATATAATATTGGATGTTTATACTAAAATTCATACTAAAATCTACAGACCCAAAGAAGCTAAAAATAAAGAGGACCCTAGGGAAGATGCTTCATTCTCATTCGGAAGGGAAAACAGAACAGACAGTAGAAGCAGTAGAAGAGAGGGAACAGGATAGGAGCCTACCACAGGTGTCCTCTAAAAGACTCCATCCAAAAGGGGATAGAAACAGATACTGAGGATCACAGCCAAACTTTGTTTAGAGCACAGGGAGTCTTATGGAAGAAGAGGGATATAGAAGGACCCAGAGGGGACAGGAGCCACAGAGACCAACAAAACACAAAACAAACAAACAACAACAAAAAACGTGGGCCCTGAAGTACTGCAGAGCCTGATGCATCAACCGAAGACCATGCATAGAAATCATCCAGACCCTCCTGCTCAGATGTAGCCCATACACAGATCATCTCCCACAGTAAGGGGAGAACAGAGAGTCTCTGACATGAACTCAGTTGCCTGATCCTTGATCACTCCTCCCTGGTGTTTTGACCTAACCAGCCCACAGATAAAGAGGATCAGGCAGTCCTGATTGGACCTGATAGGCTAGGGTTTTAAACACGAAGATAGGAGGACTTCCCCTACCACTGGACTAGGGAATAGGGATAGAGGAGAAAGACTGAGGAGAAAGATTGAGGAAGGATGGGAATTGGAGGAGTTGAGGGAGGTGGCTACAACTGAGGTACAAAGTGAAAAATTGTAAATAATAATAACAGGAAGAATAATAAGGAAGGAAGGAAGGAAGGAAGGAAGGAAGGAAGGAAGGAAGGAAGGAAGTAGGGAGGGAGGGAAGAAAGAAAGAAAGAAAGAAAGAAAGAAAGAAAGAAAGAAAGAAAGAAAGAAAGAAAGAAAGAAAGAAAGAAAGGAAGGAAGGAAGGAAGGAAGGAAGGAAGGAAGGAAGGAAGAAAGAAAGAAAGAAAGAAAGAAAGAAAGAAAGAAAGAAAGAAGAAAGAAAGTGTGCTCACAAACTGAATCCAAGAACACATCAAAAACGCCATCCAACATGGTAAAGTAGGTTTCATCTCAGAGATGCAAGGATGGTTCAACACATGAAAATCAATCATTATAATCCACCATATAAACACACTAAAAGAAAACAAAATATAATCATCTCCACAGATGTTGAAAAAGCCTTTGAGAAAATCCAACACCCCTTTATGTATAAAGCATTAGAGATCAGGGATACGAGGCACTTACCTAAACACAATAATGAAATATACAGCAAAACAATAACCAATATCAAAATATTAGAGAGAAATTTAAAGCAATTTCACTAAAATCAAGGACAAGATAAGGCTCCCCATTCTCTCCATTTGTATTCCATACAGTACTTGAAATCTGAGCAATAAGACAACTAAAGCAGACCAAGAGGATACAAATTGGAAAGAAAGAACTCAAAGTATCACTATTCACAGATATGAGCGTATATATAACGGACTCCCAAAATTCTAACAGAGAACACCTACATCTGAGAAACACTTTCAGCAAGGTGAATGAATTCAAAATTAACTCAAAGTATCAGTAGACTAATTATATAAATGAAAAACTGGCTGAGAAAGGAGTTATGAAAAGAACATTCTTCACAGTAGCCACAAATAATATAACATATCTTGCTGTAATTCAAACTACAGTCAAAGTCCAGTATGACAAAAACTTCAAGTCTTCAGATAAAGAAATTGAAGAAGACAGGGACATGGAATGTCTCAAGTAACTATGAGGACTGAGGACATTACTAATACTAATAAGTAAAATTCAGATAATTTTCTAATGTTTTTGTTACATTTAGTGAGTTCTGCTACCATCACCTTGCAGGAGTAACCCTGACCAGGATCCACATCACGGAAAATCCATACCCTGCGCAGATAGTGTGAGAAACTAAACACATATAGAAACACAATTGGTTCGTCCCTAGGGAAAGTTGAGTATGGTCTCTCTGAAAGAGAGAGTGGGAATGATAGGGGCAGAGACGCGAAGAAGGGAGTCAGTGTTCTAATGAAGACTCCTTTATAAGTCACTCAGGAAGCTTTTTTAAAGAAAAAACCACAAGCAACTATCTCACGGTAACAGCTCATCTGCTTCACTTGGCAAAGCATCCAAGGATTCACTCAAGGTTACACAAAGTTTGCTATTTGGTTCTCAGGAACAGAACACCCAACTGGAGAAGCTGCCAAGGTCAGTATCTGAGACATTGAACTTTAGATTAGATCCATAACTGCCAAGGCCAGGGGGCATACTCCTTCACACGAGTATGTGTGGCATTATTTAATAATACAATTATTCTAAGGAGAAGTGTGAGTATGGAAAGAAAAGCATGTTCTGTGCATATGCATAAAAGGGAAATGAATTAAGTAAAGAGATTCCTTTAAAAGGTGAAGAAGAACCTGCTATGACTTTCATGAAACCCTGAACCTGACATCAGTGTCTTATATCTGCTCTGAGCATTGCCTTCTGCTGAGTGTCCAACTCCAGAGAGCTATAGAGGAAGACATGCAAATAAGGCTTCTCTGTGCCCTTGAAAACCAGCCCTGCCCTGACCCTGCAGCTCTGGCAGAGGAGCCCAGCCCTAGATTCCCAGGTCTTTTTCAATCAGTGATCATTCCTGACCACAGATCACACAAGATGGACTTGGGGCTCAGCTTGGTTTTCCTTGTCTTTATTTTAAAAGGTAATTTTTGAAGGAGAAACTCTATGTGTTACATGCACATGAGAAAGAAAAAAAAAAGTGTGTGTGTGTGTGAGTGTGTGTGTGTGTGTGTGTGTGTGTGTTTGTGTGTACAGTTTTCTGACCAGCCTTCTCTGTGTTTGCAGGTGTCCAGTGTGATGTACAGTTGGTGGAGTCTGGGGGAGGCTTGGTGCAGCCTGGAAAATCTCTAAAACTCTCCTGTTTGGCCTCTGGATTCACTTTCAGTAGCTACTGGATGCACTGGGTCCGCCAGGCTCCAGGGAAGGGGCTGGAGTGGGTCGCAAACATTAAATATGATGGTAGTAGCACCAATTATGCCAACGCCGTGAAGGGCCGGTTCACCATCTCCAGAGACAATGCCAAGAACACCCTGTACCTGCAAATGAACAGTCTGAGGTCTGAGGACACTGCCACATATTACTGTGCAAGAGACACAGTGACTGAATGTAACTGAGAGCTCAGACACAAACCTCCCTGCAGGGCGCTCATGACCAGCAGGGGGCGCAGAGAGCACAGAGAGCTCAGGGTGACCCTGTTCAGAGAGTCCTGGAGGACATGGAGGCCTGGACAATGCTGAGTTTGGGCTGCCTCTCTACAGGATCGTGTATACTCAGATTTGAAGGGTCCAAATTTTTACACTATTTTCTGTTTTCCTGTGTGAAATGTATTTAATATTTATTTATTAAAAAGTTTCTTCTCTGTATTACTGTCCTGTTTATTTCTCTCTGTCTCTGTCTCTGTTCCTGTCTCTTTATTTTTCAGTCTCCATTTGTGAGTGTGTGAGTGTGAGTCTTTGTGTGTGTGCACTCATATGACTGTTGACATGAGATGTCTTCCTCTACCATTCTACAGGATAATTCTGAAATAAGTTTCATCACTGAGCCTGGATCTCAGCATCTGCCTACACTGGTTGACTAGTGAGTACCAAGGGATCTCACTATCTCCTCATCCCAGAGCTGGGCTTGCTGGTTGGCTACCACACCTACTTCTTTTGTTTTTTTACTTTTTTAATTTTTTTTAAATTTTTAAATCATTTTATACATTCATTTGTATCCCAGCTGTAGCTCACTCCCTCTTTCCCTCCCATTCCTCTTCTCCCTCCCTCATCTCCTCCCTCCCCCTATGGAGTCCACTGAGAGGGTGTGTCCTCCTCTCCTTCCATCTGGCCCTAGCTTATCAGGTATCTTCAAGATGGTTGCAATGTCCTTATCTGTGGCCTACCAAGGCTGCTCCTCCCTCAGTGGAGAGGTGAAGCTCATGAGTTCATGTCAGAACAATTCCTGCCCCCCTTACTAGGGAACTAACTTGGATACTGAGTTACCATGGGCTATGTCTAAGCAGGGGTTGTAGGTTATATCCATGCAAGGTCCTTGGTTGGATAAACAGTCTCAGCGAAGACCCTTGTGCTCAGATATATTTGGACTCTGTGGGGCTCCCTGTCCCCTCTAGGATATACTAATTCCTCCTTCCTTGATATGATTCCCTATACTCTGCCAAAAGCTTGGTTATGAGTTGCAGCATCTGCTTTGATACACTGCTAGGTAGAGTTTTTCAGGTGCCTTCTATGGTAGGCTACTGTCCTATTACTTGTTTTCTTCTATTTCCAATGTCCATCCCCTTTGTCCTTCTAGATGTGGATTGATCATCTTACCCCTGGACCTCTTTCTTGTTAATCTTCTTTAGGTGTACATATTTTAGTATGTTTATCCTATCTTATAGGTCTATATAAGTGAGTATATACCATGTGTGTCTTTCTGATACCTCACTCAGGATGATTTTTTCTAGTTCCCACCATTTGCCTGCAGAATTCATGTTTTCCTTGTTTTTAATTGCTGAGTAGTATTCCATTGTGTAAAAGTACCACAATTTCTATATCCATTCTTCCATAGACATCTGGGTTGTTTCCAGGTTCTGGCTATTAAGAATAAGGCTGCTACAAACATGGTTGAGCAAATGTCCTTGTTGTGTACTTGAACAACCTTTGGATATATGCCTAGGAGTGGTATGGCTGGATCTTGAGGTAGCACTATTTCCAGTTGTCTGAGAAAGTACCATATTGATCTTCATAGTGGTTGTACCAGTTAACATTCCCACCAGCAATGGAGGAGGGTTCCCCTTTCTCCACAGCGTCTCCTGCATGCGTTATCTCTTGAATTTTTGATCTTAGCCATTCTGATGGTTGTAAGGTGGAATCTCAGGGTCGTTTTGATTTGTATCTCTCTGATGGCTAGGGATGTTGAACATCTCCTTACATGTTTCTCTGCCATTCTATATGCTTCTACAGAGAATTCTCTGTTTAGCTCCATACCCCATTTTTAATTGGGTTATTTGGATTATTGCCTTTTAACTTATTTAGTTCTTTATAAATTCCAGATATCAGCCTTCTGTCAGATGTTGGGTTGGTGAAGATTCTTTCCCAATCTATAGGCTGTCTTTTTGTTCTAATGACAGTGTCTTTTGCTTTACAGAAGCTTTTCAGTTTCATGAGGTCCCATTTATTGATTGTTGCTCTTACAGCCTGCTCTGTTGGTGTTCTGTTGGAAGTTGTCTCCTGTGCTAATGAGTTCAAGGCTCTTCCACACTTTTTCTCTGTTGTGTGCAAACACTCAGGGAGGTGAATGGCTGGTTTGATCTCGATTTAGAGTATCTGGTTTCATATTGAGGTCTTTGATCCATTTGGACTTTAGTTTTGTGCAGGGTGATAAATATGGATCTAGTTTCATTTTTCTGCATGTAGACATCCAGTTGGACCAGCATGATGTGTTGAAGATTCTGTCTTTTTTCCATTGAATGGTTTTGGCTACTTTGTCAAAAATCAGGTATTCATAGGTGTGTGGGTTTATTTCTGGGTCTTCTATTTGGTTCCATTGATCCACCTTTCTGTTTCTATACCAGTACCAAGCAGTTTTTATTATTATTGCTCTGTAGTACAACTTGAGATTAGGGATGGAGATACCTCCAGAGGATCCGTTGTTGTGCAGGATTGTTTTGGAAATTCTGGGGTTTTTTGTTGTTGTTGTTTTGTTTCTCCATATGAAGTTGAAAAATTTTCTTTCAAGTTCTAAAAAAAGTTGTGTTGGTAATTTGTTGGGAATTGCTTTGAATCTGTAGATTGCTTTTGGCAGAATGGCCATTTTCACTATGTTAATCCTACTGATCCATGAGCACTGGAGATATTTCCATCTTCTGATGTCTTTTTCAATTTATTTCTTCAGATACTTGAAGTTTATTTTCAAACAGGTCTTTCACCTGCTTGGTTAGGGTTACACCAAGGTACTTTATGTTATTAGTGGCTATTGTGAAGGGTGTTGTTTGCCTGATTTCTTTCTCAGCCCTTTTGTCTTTTGTATGCAGGAGGGCTTCTGATTTTTTTTTTACTTAATTTTGTATCCTACCACTTTGCTGAAGGTGTTTATCAGCTGAAGGAGTTCTCTGGTTGAGTTTTTGGGGTCACTCAAGTATAGTATCATATCTTCTGTAAATAGTGAAACTTTGACTTCTTCCTCTCCAATTTGTATTCCCTTGATCTCCCTTACTTGTCTTATTGCACTACCTAGGATTTCAAGTACTATGTTGAAGAGATATGGAGAGAGTGGGAAGCCTTGACTTGTCCCTGATTTCAGTGGGATTGATTTAAGTTTCTCTCCATTGAGTTTGATGTTGGCTCTAGGTGGGCTGTATATTGCCTTTACTATGTTTAGTTATGTTCCTTGTATCCCTGATCTCTCCAAGTCTTTAAACATGAATGAATGTTGGATTTGGTCAAATGCTTTTTCGGCATATAGGAGATGACCATGTGGTTTTTCTCCTTCAGTTTGTTTATATGGTGGATTACATTGATGGGTTTCTGTATACTGAACCACCCTTGCATGCCTGGGAATTAAGCATACTTAGTCATGGTGAATGATATCTTTTATATGTTCTTGGATTCTGTTTGCAAGTATTTTATTGAGTATCTTTGCATCAATGTTCATAAGAGAGATAGGTCTGAAGTTCTCTTTTTTTTGTTGGATCTTTGTGTGGTTTAGGTATTAAGGTGACTGTGGCCTCATAGAATGAGTTTGGTAATGTTCCTTCTGTTTCTATTTTGTGGAATAGTTTGGAGAGAATTGGAGTTAATACTTCTTTGAAGGTCTGGTAGAATTCTGCACTGAAACCATCTGGCCCTGGACTATTTTTGGAAGGGAGGCTGTTGATGACTACTTCTATTTCCTTGGGGGATATAGGGCTGTTTAATCTTTCCTACCTGGTCTTGACTTAATTTTTGTAGATGGAATCTATCAAGAAAATTGTCCATTTCTTTTAGATTTTTTTTTTTTTTTTTTTTTTTTTTTTTTTTTTTCAGTTCTTTTTTTTTTTTTTTTTCAATGCAGTTTATTCAGGAACATTGAACAATCCTCGGACCCCGGGGAAAGCCAGCCCACAGCTTAAATAGCCTCTGGGTAGCCAACCCAGGCGTGCCACGGGGGCAATGCAGATAGGTCCACATACATGGAAGCAAGCCAGATCCTCGGCCTTAGCCAAATGTGGAGTTGTTCGTGACAGAGAGCACTCACCATCGGGAAGGTGGAAGGCGGAAACCAGCTCCATCTTTAAGGCATAGCATTCCGCAGCTCTCTACAGTTCCCCCTTTTTGTTTTAGACGCATCAGGCAAGAGTAGAGGTCTGATCTCTGATATTAGAAATAAATTGGGACTTTGTACAGATGTTCATTTAGGTGTCATCCACCCAAAGAGCATCAGACCCGTCCAATACCTTTTTCTCAGAGGCGGGACCTGGGGCATCAACCCGCATGCAATCAGACATGCTCTTCTCTGGGTCCAAAGCGGCTGACCCTGAGTGCAGTGCTTAGCCTCGCATCCTGAGCGTATCATTTTAGCTTTTTATGGTATCCAACCATGCTTGGGGAGAATGTCCTGCTTCAATGGCTGTAAAGGCCTGAATGATCATGGCTGCATCACACTGTTGTGAGACTCTAATCTTGCATATATACCACAGGCAAACCAAGGAGACCAACACCAGAAGGCCTGCTAACACTCCCATGCCCACCCATTCCTTCAGATGATTCATGGCTGCAGCAATCCATGTTGATAATCCTGTGGCTAGTCCTGCGTCCACTCCGGTAGAATTTACTGTGACAATGGCCACTCTCAGCTGCTCCATCGTAGTATCGAATTCTCCAGTCCAATTACCTAAAATATAGCTCAACAATTGTTTAGACAGATTTGCAGCGCAGGAAAAATTCTCATGTTGTATGCTAGTGACACAAAGTCCAGCATACTTTCATTGACAGCCAGGTTGAGCGATTTGCCATAGGGTATCAATTTGCTCCTGCAAGAGGTCAATCCTCTGATTGAACACCATCAAGCTTCCTTTTAGTTGAGCATTAATTCCTTTATGTACAACTAAGGCATGAGCTACATTGGCTAAATGATTATTCAGGGTCTGAGCAGTCTGCCCAGTATGACTCATGGCTAATGCCCTGGTGGTAGCTCCAACAGCCGTCAATGAGATGGTAGTAACAATCGCTTCTTTTAGATTTTTTAACTTTGTGGCATATAGGCTTTTGTAGTACGACCTAATGATTGTTTGGATTTCCTCATCATCTGTAGTTTTGTCCCCATTTCCATTTTTCATTTTGCTGATTTAGATAGTTTCTCTTTGCCTTTTAGTTAGTTTTGCTAAAGGTTTGTCTATCTTGTTGATTTTCTCAAAGAACCATCTCTTGGTTTCATTGATTCTTTGAATTGTTTTATTTGTTTCTAATTGGTCGATTTCAGCCCTGAGTTTGATTATTTCCAGCTGTCTGCTCCTCTTGGGTGTTTCTGCTTCTATTATTTTTAGGACTTTCAGTTGTGCCATTAAGTTGTTTGTATTAGATGTTACAAATATCTTCTTAAAAGCACTTAGTGCTATGAGTTTTCCTCTAAGTACTGCTTTCATTGTGTCCCATAAATTTGAGTATGTTGTGCCTTCATTTTCATTGAATTCTAGGAAGTCTTTAATTTCTTTCTTTATTTCTTCCTTAACCCAGCTGTCATTGAGCAGTAAGTTGTTAAGTTTCCATATGAGTGTAGGCTTTTTGCTATTTCCATTGTTGTTGAGATCCAGCTTTAGTCCATGGTGGTCAGATAGTATACAGGGGATTATTTCAATCATCTTCTATCTTTTGAGGCTTGCTTTGTGACCAACTATATGGTCTATTTTGGAGAATGTTCCATGAGGTGCTGAAAAGAAGGTATACTCTTTTGAGTTTGGGTGAAAAGTCCTGTAGACATCAATTAGGTCCATTTGAATTAGGATGTTTGTAACTGCCTTTGTTTCCCTGTTTGGCTTCTGTCTAGATGATCTGTCCCTTGTTGATAGTGGGGTGTTGAAGTCTTCCACTATTAAGGTGTTGGGGTTGATGAGTGATTTAAGCCTTAATGATGTTTCATTTACAAACGTAGGTGCTCTTGTGTTTGGGGCATAGATGTTCAGAATTGTGATGACTTCTTTTTGGATTTTTCCTTTGATTAGAATGTAGTGCCCCTCTATGTCTTTTTTGATTAGTTTTGGTTGAAAGTTTATTTTATTAGATATTAGGATAGCCACTCCTGCTTGTTTTTTTTGTTTGTTTGTTTGTTTGTTTTGTTTGTTTTGGGTTCATTTGCTTAAAAAACTATTTTCTAGCCTTTTACTCTGAGGTAGTGTTTATCTTTGTTGCATAGATGTGTTTCTTGGATGCAGTAGAATGTTGGATCCTGTTTCTGCACCCAATCTGTTAGTTTCTGTCTTTTTATTGGAGAGTTGAGTCCATTGATGTCGATAGATAATAATGATCATTGAATGTTATTTCCTATTATTGTGCAGTCGGTGGTGTTACTGTGATTCATTGCTTGTTTTCTTTTCATTTTTGTTGGGAAATTATCTATAACCTCTGCTTTCTTGGGTGTAGTTGTTTTCTTTGGATTGGAATTTTCCTTCTAGTATCCTCTGTAGGGCTGGTTTGCTGTTCAAATATTGCTTAAATTTAGTTTTGTCGTGGAATATTTTGCTTTCTCCATCTATGTTGATTGAAAGCTTTGCTGGGTATAGTAGTCCAGGTTGGCATCTGTGGACCCTTAGAGCCTGCATGATATCTCCCCAGGCCCTTCTGGATTTCATAGTTTCTAATGAGAAGTCTGTTCTGATTCTGATAGGTCTACCTTTATATGTTATTTGGCCTTTTTCCCTTGCTGCTTTTAGTATCTTTTCTTTGTTCTGTAGATTAAGTGTGTTGACTATGATGTGGCGTGAGGAGTTTCTTTTCTGGTCTAGTCTATTTGGTGTTCTGTAGGCCTCTTGTATGTTTGCGGACATCTCTTTCTTTAGGTTGGGAAAATTTTCTCCTGTGATTTTCTTGAAGATATTTTCTGGACCTTGGAGTCTGGAATCCTCTTCTTTGTCAATTCCTATTATTCTTAGATTTTGTCTTTTCATGCTGTCCTTGATTTCTTGGATGTTTTGTGTTTGAGATTTTTCTGATTTTTCTTTTGTTTGAGAGAAAGTAATTTCTACGAGTGTATCTTCAACACCCGAGATTCATTCTTCCAGCTCTTGTATTCTATTAGTGATGCTTACCTTTGTGGTTCCTTCTCTTTTCTCTAATTTCTCCAGTTCCAGGGTTTTCCAGTTTGTGTTTTCTTTATTGATTCTAATTCTGTTTTCATGCCTTGCAACATTTCCTTCATGTGTTTGAATGTGGATTCCTGTGTCTCCTAGATAGTCTCTGTTTTTGTTGTTTGTTTCCTCTCTTAATGCCCCTACTTCTGCCACCATTTGTTTGGCTATATTTGTTTTTCTTTTTGAGCTTCATTCACTTCGTTTTTCTTTGTTTTCATTTGGGAGGCCAAATCTTTGAGAGATTTATTTGTTTCCTCTTTAACTGTTTAAATCTGTATGGCTATTTCTCTGAGAGATTTGTTGGTTTCCTCTTTATGTACCACAAATAACTGGATAATCATAGCTTTAAAATCATTTTTTTGTGTTTCTGATGAGTTGGAGTATCCATTAATTTTAGGGGTTGCCAGTGAAGCCACGATATCTTGATTTCTGTTGGTTGTGTTCTTTCACCGACCCCTGGCCATTTGGTTATCCATAGTGTTTGCTGTTTGTTCCTGGATTCTGCAGATCGAAACTGGTTTTTCTCTGTTGTCTGGAGAATTCTTCAGGAAAATGTGGGAGGTCCAGTGGTTTCAGTGTGTGCGTTGGTGATACAGCTGTACGTGTAGGAGGAAAGTTTGCAGGCAAAGAAAGGCAAATGCGAGGTAGCATGTGATTGTGTGCTTGTAGGTGTGTCCTAAGGGACAGGGTGTTGGAGAATCAGTGTGTGAGAGGGGTGCCCTGCAGGCTCTGGTGGTGTTGCAGGCACTTAAGGGATCACAACCAAAAGCTTTTGAAGATTGCAGGCGTGTATTGTTTTTGCAGGTCTGCTAGGCTTTGGTGGCTATTCAGCTGGTTACCTGCCACTGAGGGGTTGGACGGCCCATACAATCACTGGCTGGGCAGCCCTGTGTAGTCCGTGCTGCCACTTGCAGACTTGGGATCTGGAAAGGATTGTACTGTGGATCTGAGTCTCTGTGGCTGGCACTCTTTGGGTGTGCACTCTGGCAGGGTGGAGTTTCTGGCAGTGCGTGCACTCCAGTGGGGCCCAATGGTGATGGGGGGGTGACCCTCCAAGGGTCCAGAACTCAGCAAGAGGGCACTAGGCGGGCGTGGACTCCTCAGACATGTCTCTGAGAGGCGGCATCCAGTGGGCAGTTACAGCTCTCTGCTGCGGCTGCGGGGCCTGAAGCCCTGCCACTGCTGTCTTGGGCCCCAGACACTGAGCTTTGAGGATTTGGGGTCCAGGAAGGACTGTATTGCAGAACTGAGTCTCTGTGGTTGGCACTCTGTGGTTGGGCTTGCGCTCAGGTGAAAGCAGTGGGTGCGCTCCTCCAGTGTGGAGGGTCTCCGGAGGTGTGTGCACTACCACAAGGCATGATTTTCTATGCTGGGTGCTCTCTGGTGGGGCGGGTTCACCAGAGGTGTGTACATTGTGGCTGCACAGGATTTCCAGAGGGACATGAGCTCCACTGCCCTTCTTGTGGTGGGATTGCGTCCCGCTGGGCAGAGAGGTGGGGACACTCTGCAGTCCAGAGCTCAGCAAGAGGGCCCTAGGCGGGGCACGGGGTGTGAGCTCCTCTGACATGTGTCTGAGGGATGCTGTTCAGCGGGCAGTTACAGCCATCCCCTGTGCTAAGGGGCCTGGAGCACTATCTCTGCTGTCTTAAACCCTAGGCTGTGAGCTTTGCGCTCAGCTACCTGCTGCTGTGTGCAGGCTTCCCAGTGCAGGAGGCCTGGACAAGGGAAGCACCCCACTTCGTTCCCAGAGAAGCCTGCGCCCAATCTAAATCTACAAGCACTTCACTCTTCTGTGGTGTCCCCTCCCCTTTAGCAAGCCCAAAAGACCGAATTCGATTAGGTTTGGACAATTAGTTCGATTGTCTCTCCACTCACCAATTTCAGAGATTCATGTCCTCTGCCTCTCTAAAATGGTGCTCTCTGTTCGCCACCATCTTGGAACCCCCCCCCCCCCCCACACACACACACACCTACTTTTTTTGAAGTTATGGAGACAAAAAAACTCATGTCTTTGTCATTGTCTTTGTATGGTAAGACCTTGAAACACAGAACTATCTCCACAGCCGAGTTATAGATGATTTATTAATTTGAATAAAATGGAGAGCATCACACTGGGCAGACGTGATTAAGTATCTGGCCCACAATCAAATCTCCAAGAAGCAAATGACCCTTTACACTGTTGACCCCAAGTCTCGGGGCAGAGACTCAGTAAGAATCCCTGGTGAGGGCCCTGTGTAGGGTTCTAGTTGGAGCCAATACAGAAATCAGGCAGGACCATGACCTGAGTCTATTGTGTATGCTTCTTCCATCCTCAAAGAACCATACACAATAGACTCAGCACTGACCAGCTGTGGCACCAGGAATTAATGTGTGTGAGGCTCCAGCACTGAGATATGAGGCCAATGAAGCTGGTTATGTTCACTGAGCTGTGGTTATCTACAAGTAGCTGCAAACCAACTCCACATGTAACATGCCTTTTCCTTTATTTATCTCTATTTATTTTTTATGGTTCCATGGTACAGTTCTCCCACAATTTAATGTCTAAATGAATTTTTAACACATAATCCCCTTTTCCCCTCTGAGGCTTCTAAGGATCTTATTGTCACTGCAGTCCCACAAACATGTTATAAAGGATGCTTGACTCATTCTGATTGAGTTCTTCATCTGAAGCTCAGAATTACTTACACGTAGCACTTGGGAACCTACTAGACCATTCTTCTCAATGGCATTCTGAGACTACATGGACAGTGTCACTATTGAAGAGTAGGTGGGCACTGGAAGCCAGGTGATAGTGATTGTATAATCAGCGTGATGCCACATGGGGAATGATTCAAAGTTGTTACATTGTAGGTGCAGTTGTGTGGTCTATGGTGATGGCATAGCTGTGGCTGTATCCTGACACATGTGGAGAACAAGAAGGAGAGAGCTCTGTATTCACAGAATCTCCCATTACACAGAGATCTGTGAGATGCAGGTGGAACCACAGCTGCTTCTACAAGGAAAACATTCTCTGTCCTGCTCTACCTTCATCAGCTCTCTCGTCATGTGTGACAACAGTGCTCCTGAGAGGGATCTGAGGCTCTAACAACTTGGTCACAACAGCTTCCCAGCACAAGTGCACTAGTGAATTATGGTAACTGGAAAGTGGTCCACACAGGCTGGGGCCTGACACTGACAATTTCTGTGATTTCTCCTCAGTTTCCAACAGCTGCTAGTTAACAGGTTCTACAATTCTTGGTAATGGATGTCTTCTGAGAGCCAAACACCAACTTTCTTGTAGTTTCTGTACATTGTGAAGGAGATGTGCATCCTTGCAGAGCAGGGCAGAGGGAGGAGCCTGGGGAAGCTGAGAGCACAGGGTGGAAGATTGCAGCACTACAGCAGAGGAAGAGAGGAGTCAGGTGCTGCTAAAGGAAGAGAGGAGTCAGAAGCTGCTAAAGGAAGAGAGGAGTCAGAAGCTGCTAAAGGAAGAGAGGAGTCAGATGCTGCTAAAGGAAGAGAGGAGTCAGATGCTGCTAAAGGAAGAGAGGAGTCAGGTGCTGCTAAAGGAAGAGAGGAGTCAGACGCTGCTAAAGGAAGAGAGGAGTCAGGTGCTGCTAAAGGAAGAGAGGAGTCAGGTGCTGTTAAAGGAAGAGAGGAGTCAGATGCTGCTAAAGGAAGAGAGGAGTCAGGTGCTGCTAAAGGAAGAGAGGAGTCAGGTGCTGCTAAAGGAAGAGAGGAGTCAGATGCTGCTAAAGGAAGAGAGGAGTCAGGTGCTGTTAAAGGAAGAGAGGAGTCAGATGCTGCTAAAGGAAGAGAGGAGTCAGGTGCTGCTAAAGGAAGAGAGGAGTCAGGTGCTGCTAAAGGAAGAGAGGAGTCAGGTGCTGCTAAAGGAAGATAGGAGTCAGATGCTGCTAAAGGAAGAGAGGAGTCAGATGCTGCTAAAGGAAGAGAGGAGTCAGGTGCTGCTAAAGGAAGAGAGGAGTCAGGTGCTGCTAAAGGAAGAGAGGAGTCAGGTGCTGCTAAAGGAAGAAAGGAGTCAGGTGCTGCTAAAGGAAGAGAGGAGTCAGGTGCTGCTAAAGGAAGAGAGGAGTCAGGTGCTGCTAAAGGAAGAGAGGAGTCAGGTGCTGCTAAAGGAAGAGAGGAGTCAGGTGCTGCTAAAGGAAGAGAGGAGTCAGAAGCTGCTAAAGGAAGAGAGGAGTCAGGTGCTGCTAAAGGAAGAGAGGAGTCAGGTGCTGCTAAATCCCTGTTTCCAAAAGGGGTACAGGAATAGGGATGAGTTGTCCACAAGATAAAGTCCCTCATCAAAACCTCCATCTTCCTGTCAGAAATCTGTCACCTCTAAGCTCACTCACTGGACAAAGGAGTTCTAGAATGTGTTTCCTTCACTGCAGTCGGTCTCCTCCAGGTCACTATTTACAGCAGATAGAGGAAGAATCCCATAAAACAAGTGTCTATAAAAATATATATTCAACCTTTGTGAAGAGGGCAAGAGATAGGTTACTTCAGATCTGTGAGTAAAGAGAAGTAAAATTACATATTTTTTATTGTCCCTTCATGATCTATGCACTCCCAGGGTTGCCTAGCAAGAGTTAGAGAAATTTATCTGATGAGGACACATGTACAAACCCTGAGATCACTGGCTGGAAAATTAAACCAGAGCATTCTACATGGTCTTAAAAATACCTTGCTCAATATACTGTCCACCAAATATGGAAACTGTGCACAACATCCAGGAATACAGTGACCAGGACCAACGGCTGCAGCACTACAGTTCAGCCCACATTAGGCCCACATGTTCTCCTGTGGGTTCAGTGTAGAGGACACATGTGGAACACAGTCTCAACTTTTATGCTGATCCTACTGCATCAGCTCCAACCTCTAGGCTCCTGCCCTGATATAGACAGTGTCCTCAGTTCCTTTTCTGATGAACAGCAATGTGGAAATGTAAGCCAAACACTTTTACCTGAAGGTGCTATAGTCATGGTGTTTCATTATAGAAATAGTAACCCAGTTTAAGACCCCTGGTTCTCCATCAGACCTGGGCTGTGGAACATTTTGGTGAAATCCCAGACTCACTGTCTGTATCTGATCATTCCCCTGCTTACACCATGTCCACCAATAGAACATGGTTCTCAGTAACTATACTAATTGCCTGTTGTTAAGACCTTCTGAAAGACAAAATTCAAAACTGTATTAAGTTTGTGTCTTCTGTAAGGAATATAAGCATACCTAAAAGTAAATGAAATGGAGAGAGGAGGACATTGGTCATGGAAGACTGTGTGATGCAGGGGAGGGCAGGGAGAGTTGAAAGTTTCTAAGCTTTTTTGTTTCTTCCTCAGGGAGGTTCCTGAAAGTGATGAAGGAGTCCATGAGGCACAGGCATCCCACAGACCCCAGCCTCCCAGTGATGCTCTGCTCCAGTGTCACTGCAGAGCTTAACTCATTGAATGAGAAGCTCCAAGACATTGACTCAGCACATGGATATTACAGTCTTAGGACTCTCATCACAGAACCCGTAGAAATGAACCTGAATTTAGTGCACAGTGAACACACTGTGCTTCAGTGGACTTCAGGTCAGCCGTGGAAGGAAGCCAGCATGGACAATTCAGCTCTCATGCAGGGACTTGGGTAGGAAGTGCCTATCTGCTTTGCTGTGCTGGGAACCCTGGCGGGATGATCAGGGCACTCTCCATCTGTGAGAGCACTTCTGTCCCCTGTAGCTCTCATACAGAGAGCAGTCACCACTTCCTTCAGATCAATTGAATCTCGAAAAAGCTGCTTAAGGATGCCAGTGTCCACAGTTTGAGATTTCTAGTGCAGATTTATCTCACCGCTGGATATGGGTGAATATAATTGTACAAGAACAAATCTTTCCTAGGACACTTGTCTGGACAATACAACCCTTTGTGCCCAGTTTTGTGTTGATTTCACTTTGTTCTATCATTCCTAAGGACTGTGGGTTTTTTGTTTGTTTGTTTTTTGTTTATTGTTTTTTTTTTCAGTATTTCCAACAAGGAAGGTTTTGTCTATGTGTTTTATGGAAAAAAGCTGTAGAATTAAAAAGTTATCAGCACTGGAAACTGACTATGAAGTTGGTCTTGATCTTGGTGTTAATAAATTAACAAACAACTTGATACTCCCTAAACATGTAGAGGGAGTGTTCAGTTATGAATATGTTGTCTCTCCAGGAAGTATTAATTCATCTCTCCCCTGTGGGATAAGTCTGAAGAAAAGGTTAATAGCCTGAATAACAGATCTAAAATCAAGACCCCCTGAAGGCAATGGGTGGCCTTCAGACAATAAAGCTAAATTCAGAGGAGATTATAAAATGTACTTTACCTGTATTAGCACTCTAAAGCAGGTTGCAAAAGACATAAGTTCTCTTTCAGCTGCCTAATGAAATTGTACCCTTCAAAAATTTCATTAAGCCATTTTTTTTCACATTTCCATGTTTGAATGTTCTGGTAGTTGGTAAAAGTTATTTTCTTTGTGAAATCTCAAGAATAATCCTCTCCCAGATATTACTTGAAGTGCACAGTCCTGAAAAATATGAGTGCTTATGTCAACTCCACTTCTTTTACCAGTCCTACTTAATCCCTCATTAAATAGTTTGATATTTTCCCAGTTTAATATTATTCACCAAGGCTTTGTTCACACACACATACACACACACGTTTATGAAAGAATGCATCCTGCTCTACTGCACTCTACCCCCCTTAGCTTGGGATAATTAATCTTTATGTTCTCTGGGGAAAAAAAAAAACACAATGTCCTTCCCTAAAAGGACACTAACAAAATCAATTCTGAATTTGGTGACTCAGGAACAGCGGTCACCACACATTATTGTCTGTAGATCAATACATGTATGTCACAGGAGCTGTGAGAAATGAAGTCCTGGGTGTGACTTAATGACGATTGCATGGTAATCTTTAAAAACCCTTAAAATTCAAATTCATAAAAGAAGGAATGTTGGCAGAATATATTTTGAGGGTGTGGGAAGATGTTGGCTGGAACATGAAGTTATAATTGGGTGAATAATGTGATATTGGCCATGTACACAAAGAGCCTAGGCTTAATGCAGTAGCAATAACTTGGCAAAATGAAAATGTGCTAAAGGATCATTTGATTGGTCAGCTGAATTGTGGGTCAAAAGACGGCCCCTAAAGCCAAGATCCAAAGTATCATTTCTTTTAATCTTGATAATGGGATCCAAAGGTCAGAGAGATAGTAATTTAGGAATGGGCTTAGATTATGGAATCTAATCTTCCACCATGGGAGGGAACAGAAGACAGAACCTTCCCTAGAACTGGGAGAATCTGTGAGAGGAACACCAGGATTCCAGAAGAGCTTTATACTTGTTCTTTCCTGTAGGCTAGCCCAGATGGTGTGAGCCCTGGATAGTCCAATTAAAGGTTATCTTGATGAACTTGGATTTTGGAGAAGCATGAGCCCAGTGACACCATTTTGCTGTCTAAGCAAAACGGAGTGTTCTTACTTAAATGACAGCAGAGCAGAGCAATGACTACAGTGGTCTGCCCCATATAAACTGATGACAGTGGCTAATTAGCCATGGTGTTCCCTGAAGTAAAATCGTTAGGAAGCATATTGAAATCTTATTCAACATGTGAGACTATATAATTCATAATTCATACATACACAGAGAGAGGCAGAAGTACCACACTATTACTGTTTTGTCATGAAATATCTTGTTTGCTCCATGTACAGTGATTAAAATTTTGCTGGGTATAGTAGACTGGGCTTACATGTGTGGTCTCTTTCATTCTGCAAGACAACTGCCCAGCCCCTTCTGGCTTTTAGAGTCTATGGAGACTAAAGGTGATTCAGGTAGGTCTGCCTCTATCTGTTACTTGGCCTTTTCCCTTGCTGTTTTCAAATTTCTCCCTTTGTGCTGTATATTTAGTGTTTTTAATATTTTGTGGTGGGTGGATTTTCTTTTCTGATCCAATCTGGTTTTTGTTTGTTTGTTTGTTGTTGTTGTTGTTGTTGTTCTGTAAGGTTCGTGTTTGTAGGAATCTCTTCAGGTTGGGGATGTTTTCTTCTGTGATTGTTGAAAATATTTTCTGGGCCTTGGACCCAGAGTTTTCTCTTCTTCTATTACTATTTTTATTAGGTTTGGTCCTTTAATAATGTCTCAGATTTCTTTCATGTTTTGTCTCAGAAACTTTTTATAGTTAAAATTTCTTTGATCAACATATCAATTACTTGAATGATATTTGTTGTGCCTGAAAGTCTGTCTTCAATCTCCTGCATGTGTTAGGTGATGCTTCTGTGTGTGGTTCCTGTTGTCTTAAATATGTTTTCCATCCCTATGATTCCTTCCCTTTATGTTCTCTTTATTGTTTCTATTTCCATTTTCAGGTCTTCATCTGTTTGCTTTATTTCCTTCACCAATTTCATTGTAGTTTCCTGTATTTCTTTAGGAGATTTATTTCTTTTCTCCTTAAGGGCTTTTTTCTTCTTTATAGGTTTGGATTTAAGGTCATCTACTTGTGCTTCAGATATGTAAATATAAGGACTTGTTGTAATAGGATAGCAGGGCTCTGTTTTTGCCATATTGTCCTACCCTTTTTGACTGTGTTCTTACACTGGCCTTCATCCATCTGGTTGCCTCTGTGGTTGGCTAGATGCTCATGGTGTGGGCAGACCTCCTTGGGAGGCAGACAGTCCTTTGGGCCTGACTGTGGAGCTCAGGGAACAGCTTGCTTCTCACCGTGCTGTCTGAGCCCCAGGTGAACATGAGATTTTTGGGGTTCCACAGCCCTCTTCAGGAAGGTAGGCCAAGCAACAGAGCACACACACACACACACACACACACACACACACACACTCACACAAACACACAGACACACACACAAAAAAAGGACCAGATGTTTTAACACTAACAGACCAGACTTTCAGGGAGGGGAGAAGTGTAAAAGCCACCTTTATTCACCTGTTTCAGTTGTGATCTAGAGGGCTTACTGTCACTTTCTTCTATTATAGGTGTAGTCCTCGAATCTTCTAGCCTCCATACAATCTGAGGCCTAGAATGTTTTCAGTCTCTGAGAATTACAGCTTAATAAGTTCACCCGTTCTT
Source organism: Meriones unguiculatus (assembly GCF_030254825.1). NCBI lineage: Eukaryota > Metazoa > Chordata > Mammalia > Rodentia > Muridae > Meriones > Meriones unguiculatus. Next base: position 118,264,891 of record NC_083355.1, on the reverse strand, counting down.
ACATATTTTCAGCTCTGGGCTGGCTGGTTCAACTCATCTGTCCTTCAACATCTCTCATATCTTCCCAAAATAAACCTCTTACAACTTCACAACAAATTGAAGCTGATTAATCCTACCTATATGTGCATGTGAGCAGTAGAAGCAAGGATTACAGAATAGAACACGCACCAATGACCACATTTTCAAACAGATAAATTCTCTCCATGAAAGGGCTACATCCAAGAATTCCTCACTAAGACATAAGGCCTGAAAATAATCTGCACAGTCTATACTGTGTGTTTAGTTGGCTGGGTCTCAGGTAGGGTTTACACACAAAACTACATCCAGTTAGGAATGAGGTAGCCATGTCACGTCCACAAGACATTATCCCCCAGCACTCTTTCCCATGCTCCACCCTTTACACCCTTTCCACCGCCTCTTGTCCCGGGTTCTCTGAGACCTGGAGGAACATGGGTGGAACTGGAAAATGTTGAGTCAAATAATAAAACAAGCACTTAAAAACACAAACAGTGCCTGTTTCTGTCATATGCTGAGCCTACATTGTGTGTGTCAGGTGTTCTGACCTCTATTTTGTAGCTTTGGAACTAAACTGGGAATCCTTGAGGGGACACATCATAAGTGTGAAACAAGGAGGACCAAGAACAAGGAAATATTGGTGATGTGAAAGCAAAGGTGGGTTGTTGTGAGAGAAACAAGAAAAACAGGGCAGAAATAAGAGAACGGGTTAAATGAAGAAAAAAAAAAAAGTGGCATCCTAAAAATCAGTTGAAAGCCCCAATTATACTAATTGTATTAAGTTGGAAAACTAAGTGGCCTAATACAACAAAGACATTCTCATGTGGCCTGGAGTAAAGAAGCCAAAGGAAAATGGAAGAGGAAAGACTTAAAGGAATATCAGAAAGAACATCAGGACGCAAAACAAGAGAGTTTCCTGCAAATAGAAGTGTGTCTTCAGACTACACCTCAAGGCACAAGATTCTCTCTGCAGTGCAGTGCTGAAGCTAACTCCATGTCCAGCATAAGTGTTGCTGAAGATAACGCAACAGCAAGAGAATATTGCTTAACTTAATTTTTTTTCTGGCTTTTATCTTGGGTTTTTGTTGTTGTTGTTTGTTTTTCTTTGGATTTTTGGTTTTCTTCATATTGGTTTAAGGCGTTATTTTTTTTATTTCTTTTATACTCATCATTATTTTAACAAGGCTATACAGTGTATATGCTGACTGCCATTTTAAGCACATATTGATTTATTTTTATAAATTAAAAAGGAATGAAGTAGGAGAACCCTTAACCAAAAAAATGTGAATATGAAACTACCATACGTTGTGAAATTCTATAACAGACAGCAATGTCTTAGATGTCTTATATCTGCTCTTTAGATGTCTTATATCTGCTCTGAGCACTGCCTTCTGGTTGTCTACAACTCCAGAGCATCTACAGCAGGAAGACATGCAAATAAGGCTTCTCTGTGCCCTTGAAAACCAGCCCTGCCCTGACCCTGCAGCTCTGGCAGAGGAGCCCAGCCCTGTGTTCCCAGGTCCTCATATTCAGTGATTACCACTGACCACAGACCATTCATCATGGACTTGGGGATGAGCTGGATTTTACTTGTCTTTATTTTAAAAAGTAATTAATAGAAATGAGATTCTGGGTGTTATATGAACATGAAAAAAATTATTGTGTGTGTGTGACAGATATCTGACCATCAGTCTTTGTGTTTGCAGCTGTCCAGTGTGATGTGCAGCTGGTGCAGTCGGGAGGAGGCTTGGTGCAGCCTGGAAAGTCCCTGAAACTCTCCTGTGTAGCCTCTGGATTCACCTTCAGTAATTACTACATGTACTGGGTCCGCCAGGCTCCAGGGAAGGGGCTGGAGTGGGTCTCATGGATTAGATATGACGGTGGTAGCACCGCTTATGCCGACGCCGTGAAGGGCCGATTCACCATCTCCAGAGACAATGCCAAGAACACCCTGTACCTGCAAATGAACAGTCTGAGGTCTGAGGACACGGCCACATATTACTGTGCAAGAGACACAGTGCGTGAATATAACTGAGAGCTCAGACACAAACCTCCCTGCAGGGCGCTCATGACCAGCAGGGGGCGCTGAGAGCACACGGAGATCTGGGTGGCTTGAGTTCCAACCTGATCACAGAGTCCTGGATGACATGGAGGGCTGGACTCTGTGTTTGGCCTGCCTGTCCACAAGGAGTCTCTCTACAACTATAGTGGGTAATAATCCTTGAAGTGTCGAAATCTTTATCCCGCTTTATTTTCCTGTGTGGTAAGTGTTTTGTATTTATTTATTATACTGTTTCTTTGTCTTTCTCTGTATTCCTGTACCTATCTCTTTCTGTCTCTGTTTCTGTCTTGGGCTCTCTCTGTTCCTATATGTCTGTCTATATCTCTCTCTCCCTCTGTGTGTGTACATGTGCGAGTGTTTGTGTTACATATTGACACGTGATATCTTCCTTTATCAATATATAAAATAATAAAGTGAGTTCCATCAATGGGCCCAGATCTCACCAACTGTCCAAACTCAGAAGTAGTCAGATGTGTCACCTAGAACCCAAAAGAACACTCTTCTCAAAGGCATTCTGGGATTACATGGATGATATCACTATAAAAGTAGTTGGGCTTTGGAATCCAGGGGATGATGGTTGCTCAATCAAAACATGATACCACCTGGGAAATGATCAACAATTGTCAGATTGTCATGGAATTCTGTTGCCTATGGTGATGGCACAGCTGTGGCTGCAACCCATTGCTGTCCTGTGAGTTCTTGAGAAATGCCACAGAGAGAAAGAGCTCTGTTTTCATAGGTGCAACCATTACACAAAGGTCTGGAAGATGCAGGCAGGAGCCATGGCTCTTTCTACAATAAGATTCAACTTATCTGCTCTGTCATCTGAGAGCTCTGGGACCACAGTGTGCAGCACTTATGAGCTTACTCACTCCTCATAACAGGGGCAGAGTTTGCCATGAGTACAGGCTCTGAGGGGACCATAATGCAACCACAACAACAGCAACACCTTCCTCCATGGTCTTTCTCCAGCTGCAGTTTGAAGACCTCACACCACCAAGTCAGAGTTCTCAGTGAACCATTGGGAAACACAGATGTCACAATCAGTCTCCATCTGGTTTATGACCCATGGTGTGTTCACAACATACACTAGACTGTTTTCTGTACACAAATCCCACATGGACACTAGAGAGCTCATCAAGGTCATGGGTCCTAGGTGTACATCAATCTAGCAGGAAAAAAGTTGGGCTTCACAGAACACTAGGGAATCCTTTCCTTGTGACTCTTTGAGAAGGATAAGAAATATGAATATTCTCTTGACTGATTACAGCAAGTAGTGTTGGGGGATTTTAAAAGATGACACAGAACCATATCACTTCCTTCTGAGGATGCTCCCCAGATTCTTCTCCAGGAAGAGCTGCAGGAGTCTGTGCTAAGACTGTGAAGAGCTCACAGACCCTCCCTGTCACCCGAATTGACTGACTTCTCTGTGACAAGCAGCACTTCTTCCTGAAGTCATGTTCACCAAGTCTCCAGGATGAGAACAATGCATGAGGATTTCTGAAGTCACTAAAGAAAACCCAATCTTCCAAATCACAGATGCACTTCATGACATTTCCAAGACCCAAGTCTTCCTGCTGCTCAGCTGAGTGATGGCAAAGACAGGGAAACGTGTTACTGTGAGATACATAGAGAATTGTCAGTGTAGCCCAGAAACAAAGCCCCTGTCCTCTGATGCAGCTCACTGGGCTATGCCAACTTAGCCACCCTGTGACCTGTGATTCTCGGCTGCATCACCAAAGTCAGCACAATCTTTCTTATAACAAATTCCCTACAGTTAGCTGCCCCACACTAAGGAACAGCCTGTGTTTGCTGTGGATTCTCCTGTGACACAACCGAGCATGTCTGTAATCATGTCATTGAATTTTATTTATTTACTCATTCATTTGTTTTTATTTATTTATTACAATTTATTCACTTTCTATTCCAGCTGTAGGCCTTCCCTCATCTGCTCACAGTCTCACCCACCCCCTTTCTCCCCCCCTATTTCCTTTCCCTAGTCCACTGAAAGGGGAGGTCCTCCTCCCCTTCTATCTAACCCTAACCTATCAGGTCTAATCATGGCAGGCTGCGTCATCTTCCTCTGTGGCCTGGAAAGCCTGCACCACCCAAGGGCAGGTGAGCAAAGAGCCAGCCACTGAGTTCATGTCAGAGGCAGGCCCTGTTTCTCTTACTAGGGAACCCACATGGAAACTGAGCAGCCGATGGACTTCCTCTGAGCAGGGGTTCTAGGTCCTCTCCATGCATGGTCTTTGGGTGGAGTATCGGTCTCTACAGGACCTCAGGGCTTTGAGTTTTGAGCTGTGTTTGTCTCCTTGTGGAGATCCTTCCTCCTCCAGGTCTTTCTATCTCCATCTTCTCCATAAGGTTTCCAGCACTCTGCCCAAAGTTTGGCTATGAGGCTCACTATCTCCTTCGATACCCTGCTGGGTAGAATCTTTCAGAGGTCTTCTGTGGAAGGCTCCTGTCCTGTTCATTGTCTTCTCCTACTTCTGATGTCTACGCTGTTTTTCCTTCCCAGTGAGGCTTCAGTCTCATCCCTAGGGTCTTTCTTGTTGTTTAGCTTCTTCTGGACTATAGATATTTGTATGTTTATCCTATATTATACGGCTAATATCCACTTATAACTGAGTATATACTATGAGTCCTTTTCTGCTTCTGTAATACCTCACTTGGGATGATCTTTTCTAATTCCCACCATTTGCCTGCAATTTCATGATATCCTTGTTTTTAATTGCTGAATAGCATTCTATTGTCTAAATGTAACATAATTTCTTTATCCATTCTTCAGTTGAGGAACCTCTAGGTTGTTTCCAGATTCTGGCCATTATGAATAATATGCTGCTATGAACATAGTTGAGCAAATGTTCTTGTTATATGGTTTATTATCTTTTGAATATATATTCATGAAGAGTATAGCTGGATCTTGAGTTAACACTATTCCTAATTTCTGAGAAAGTGCCAGATTAATTTTCAAAATATTTTTCACATTTTTTATTATTATCATTTACTACAATTTGTTCAATTTGTATCCAGGCTGTGGCCCCCTCCACCATCTCCTCCCAATCCCTCCCTTGCTCCATTCTTCTTCTCCCCCTATGCCTCTCCTATAACCCACTGATAGGGGAGGTCCTCCTCCCCTTCCATCTGACCCTAGTCTATCAAGTCTCATTAGGACTTGCTGCATTGTCTTTCTCTGTGGCCTCGCAAGGCTGTGTCCTGTAGGGGGAGGTGATCAGAGACCCTGCCACTGAGTTCATGCCAGACACAGCCCCTGTTCCCTTTACAAGAGAACCCACTTGGAAACTGAGTCCATGGACTACATCTGAGACAGTGCTTTAGATCTTCTCCATGCCTCCATGCATTGTCCTGTGTGGGGATACCATTCTCAGCAGGGTCCCCAGGCCTCAGGATTTTCTTTTTTCTTTCTTTTTTTTTCTTTTCTTTTTTTGCTTTGTTGGGACTGGGTCTCAATTTAGAGCTCCTGTCCCCTCCAGGTCTCTCTATCTCCTCTACCTTTCATAAAATGCCATGAATTCTGTCCAAAGTTTGGCTGTCAGTCTCAGCCTGTGCTTCAATACCTCGTTCAGTAGAGTCTTTCAGAGACCATCTGTGGTGGACTTCTGTCCTGTTCCCTGTCTTCTCCTGCTTCCGATGTCTATTGCATTTGTCCTTCTGAATGAGGATTGAGCATCTTCCCTAGGGTCTTCCTTGTTGTTTAGCTTCTTTAGGAATATAGATTTTACTATGTTTATCCTATATTACATGTCTAATAACCACTTATAAGTGAGTATATACCATGTGTGTCTTTCTGTTTCTAGGTTACCTCACTCAAGATGATCTTTTCTAATTTCCACAAATTGCCTGCAGATTTCATGATTTTCTTGTTTAAATAGCTGAGCAGTATTCCGTTGTGTAAATAAACCACATTTTCTGTGTCCATTCCTACATGGGGGACATCTAGGTTGTTTCCAGCTTTGTCCATTATGCATGGAGCTGCTACAACATGGTTGTGCAGATGTCCTTGCTGTGTACTTGAGCATATTTTGGACATAACCCAGGAGTGATACAGCTGGATCTTGAGGTAGCACTACTCTTAATTGTCTGAGACAGTGCCAGACTGATTTCCAAAGTGGTTGTACAAGTTTACGTTCCCTTTCTGCACATCCTCTACAGCATGTGTTGTCACTTGAGTTATTAATCTTAGCCATTTTGATGGGTGTGAGTTGAAATCTTGGGGCTGTTTTGATTTGCATTTCCCTGAAGACAAAGAATGTTGAGCATTTCTTTAAGTCTTTCTCTACCATTCTCTATTGAGAATTCTCTGTTTAGTTCTGTACCATATTTTTTAATTGGATTGCTTGGTTTGTTGGTGTTTAACTTGAGTTCTTTATATATTCTTTATATCCTCTGTCAGATATAGGGTTGGTGAAGATATTCTCCCAATCTGTAGGTAGTCGTTTTGTTCTGGTGACGGTATCCTAGGTTTTAAGGAAGGTTTACAGTTTCATGAGGTCCCATTTATTGAGTCTTGATCTTTGAGCCTGTGCTCTTGGTGTTCTGTTTAGGAAGTGGGAACTCCAAGAGGGCAGCGACCAGTTTGCATAATTTCTGAAGGACAGACAATCCAAAACTCCAAAACTAATAAGTGAATGGGCAGCTGGAGACAGAGCATCAATTTTGAGGCTTCCCTGGCTAGAGGAGACAATGCATGAATTCAGACAGTTTGGATCCTGGCTCCCGTGATGTCCACAGGTTCTGAGAGTGGGAAACGATTGACCCCCTGCACTTTTGGCTGCAACTTTGCTGGCTCTTTTGGCAGTGGCTGCAGTGGGGAGACTATAACCCCGTGTACAGGGGCCTACTTACTCCAGTGGTCAAATAGGAGACTGAAATATGAGACTAGAAAACTGTGGGCACTCTGAGCTTATAGCACACTCCTGCGAGTGATGTTATGGTCCCTCTGTACTTTCCACACATGCCTGCCACTGAGTGCTTCTGTATGAGAGTACATACAGAGCCCCAGATCAGGGTCCCTATAAGCTAAGGCCAGATACCAGATCGCTCCCACTAACACCCCAGCTGTGGGCAGCTTAGGGATCTCTGGAAAAGCATTCTCAACACTGAAGCCCCTGCTCTGTGGGTTTTCCAAAGGAGTCCTGCCAAACTTTTCTGGAACCAAGATGGCACAGTCCAAACAGACCTGAGCATTTGGAGCACAATACTGAGACATGCCTGCTGGGCACTGGGCCATTCAGAACACCTGCACACATGCACTGTGCCTGTCAGTGACGCCTACACCACAACCTGCTCTCGTGTCCTCCCTTAAACTTCACCCTTCCAGGCAGCCACACATCCACACACACTCCTACACTTGACCCTAGCGCCCGGGACCTTCCTCCCTTAGCTGCATCTGAAACACCAACAGCCACTCTCAAACCGATGGACCTCTCTCATCCTCCTGAAGGATACTCCAGACTCCAGAGACAGAAGGACCCAGTCTGCAGTTCCAGTTCCAGGAGCAAACAGCAAAGGCTCCTGAATTTTTTTTAATGCTACTCTTTTGGCTGTTAAAGATGTGGAGTTACTTGGCAGGACCATGAATAGGGAAGGGTCCAGCTATTGCTATAAACTCTGCATATCCCAAGAACTAAACATGTCATACAAAGACAGGAATGTAGAAGGAACACACCAGGAGGGATCACCTGAGGAGAGAGGAATGGACTGCCACACACCTGCTCTCATAATCACTGAAAATTGTCTTTCCTAAGCTGTGCATTGATCCAGTCTTCTGGGCTCCCTCAACTTGAATGCCATTCTGCAAAATGTATAATAGGAGACCCAACAAGACCCCAGTGAGCCCCAAACATGTGAGAGGGACCCCAGTGATCTGATTCAGTATAGACAGTATTAGCCATTCCATTATCTTACTGTCACAACATCACAAGAATGTGATGACTGCAAATGAGAGCACAGCTGAACACCAGTGTGTAGGGTGTGACTATGTTTCAGGCTCAGAAATGCAATTATGATTTCAGCAGTTATGGGTAGAATTGAATGTCATAGACTTTAATTCTGTATACATGGGGCTGATTAGGCAGCAGTCTAAAAAGAGAGAAGAGGCTTGAAGAATGTTGGGTATTGGCTTAGAAAGTAGATCCCAGCCTTGACATGCTTCAGCATCCCTTTCTGTGCAAATTCTGTCACCTAGCAAACTCTAGTAGATAGAGTTTGAAGACCATGTGCCTTTAGTTTCTTTTCTTTTTACTAGTTTTTAAATATTGTTTTTAATTATTTGAGAATTTCACTTGGTGTCATCTTAGCCAGTGTTCTATTGCTGTGAAGACACACCATGACCACAGCAACTTTTAGAAAAGAATGCAGTTAGTTAGTATCTGCTTATAGTTTCAGAGGTTTCACCCATGATGATCATGACAGGAGCATGGCAGCATGCAGACACAGGTGGTACCTGAGAAGGAACTAAGAGATCAGCTTCAAGATCATCAGGCAAGAGGAAAGAAATAGATAGATCTATTGCTATAAGCTTGGGCTTGTAAACTTCAAAGCCTACCACCAGTGACACACTTCTGTCCATAAAATCACACCCACACCCACAAGGTCACACCTCCTAATCCTTTCACACAGACATTCCAATATAAGAGCCTTTGTGGCCATTCTGATTCAAGCCACCACATTCCACTCTCAGGTCCTCAGAGGCTGGTAATCATATCATAATGCAAAAATGTATTTAGTCTCACTTCTAATTTTCCCTTTGTCTAACAATTTTCCCCATGGTTTGAGAGCTGAAAGTTTAAACTCTCTTCTGAAACTGAAGGCAGTCTTTTAGCTGTAACTTCTTGTGAAATCAGAAACATATCACACTCTTCCAACATACAATGGCACAGAATATACATTACCTTTCCAAAAGGAGGAAAGGAGAGCACACTGAGGAAATGACGGACCAACACAAAACCGAAAACCAGCAGGGCATCTCCAAGTCTGGTGTCAAAGTGCTCTACAACTTTGCTTGCAAAGATCTGCAACTCCTTTTGTTGATGCAACACAATTCTCTGTCACCGGATCCACAACCAGTCTTCAGCTTTCCTTGGCAGGTGGCTCTGGCATCTCCAGTATCTTAGGGTCTCCGACAATCTGGGCTTCACCTTCTTAGCTGCATGCAATGGCCCCTCTAGGTCTCCATGCAGGGCCCCCCCACACACAAACTAGCCTGACCTCAGCAGCTTTCCTTACCTGTGGAGGGAGATTCCACAACCCCTCTCTTGTCACATGGCTCTAAAGCCAGAACCACACAGCTGAAGCTCCCAAACCTGCTGCTTTGCTGGGGCTGGAACATGGCCTCCTTTTTCAAATACATTATCACCAGCTTTCTGCTGTTGATGAGCTGCAAGCGTCTGTGTCCCAATCACTTTCCCAGGCTGATCCATGAGCACAAGGGTGCCTGAGGCTGGGAGTCCCAGCCGCGGGGGTACCCCACTGGGAAGCAAACTTGCCAGACTGATCACGGGTCACGCAGTCTATCCCCAGAAGGTCGCTAGGACGGCGGGTACCCACCGCCAACACAACTGAGCTCCTGCCACGCAGAGAGATCTGCGCGCTCAGGTCAGCGGTACAGACAAGCTGTGCGCCCCAGTACAACAGGAATTGGGAACCCCTGTCCAGAGAGGACCCCACAGGGAAAGAAGAAACTGTGCTGCTGGGGTCACCTAGGGAAAGTCTAGCAGCCTGCAGATCGCAGACAGGTGAGTACGCCCAGCCATCACAGATCTGGGCCCAAACAGGGAGCACAGAGTGATCTGAAACTCAGCTTCCACAGACTAGCAGGCAGGCCAGCCCAGAGGCCTGCATTGTACCAAATACACCTTACAGGCAGAACTGTGTGCCCCAAGACACCAGAGCAGTACTCACCCAACACAAATTACCTCTTGGGTTCTGGGGCACAGAGCCCCAACCTCAGACCTACAAAAGACCGGGAACCCTGAGATCAACCCCCCAGATACTGCTCCAAGGGGCAACCAGTTATCCCTAACAAAACCGACCAAACCACAACCACGGGACACACAGGTTACAGCAGCTGATCACTAAATTTACAGCAGGAAACCCAGAAGGAGGGCAACTGTCTCCAGGACTTCTCCCAGTGAGAGGAAAGCCCTCTCGACTAATCAGGACCACAGTTACTACCCAGGTCTCTAGGCCTGAGGTGAGCTGTAGCAACTCCTGAAAAACACCGGACATCCAGTGACTATACCCAAAAAGCTGGAAAGGCTTCCTTCAGAGAAAACCATCTTCCTGCCAAAGGGATTCTCTCCACTACAAGAGTCCAGGAACAACCAGAAACTAAATTCAAACAACTAAGATAGCCCAATGGGTAGAGGACAGCGTAAAAGTCCAACCAACAAAAGCCAGAGCAATATGGCATCTCCAGAACCCACTTATCCAGGGGCAAATAGCCCTAGACACCCCAGCATAAATGAAATTCAAGGAGATGACCTAACATCTATGCTCATGAAGAAGATAACAGAGGAAACAAATAAAATACGAAAAGAATTAGAGGAAGATAAAAACAAACAGATCATGGCTATCCATAAAGAAATGGAGGAAATTAAAGACAAGGAGATTATGGCCATCCGTGAAGAAATACGGGAAGCTGCAGCCAAACAGTCTGTGGCCTTTAGAGAGGAAATGCTTAAATCACTGAATGAAATAAAAGAAACAGTGGATTGTTCAAACAAACAGCTGAAGGAATTGACGGAAAAACATGAAAATACAGTCAGACAGGGGAAGGAAACCAACAAAATAGCTCAAGACCTGAAGATTGAATTGGAAAAATTAAAAAAAAAAAAAAAACACAAATGGAAGAAATTGTGGAGAGAAAGAACTTAGGGAAGAAAGCAGAAACTACAGAGGTTAGCATAACCAATAGGATACAAGAAATGGAAGAAAGAATCTCAGGTGTGGAAAATACAATGGAAGAAATAGATGTATCTGTCAAAGAAAATGTTAAATCTAAAAAATTCCTGACACAGACCGTCCAAGAAATTCAAGACAACATAAAAAGACAAAACCTAAGAATAATAGGAATAGAGGAAAAAGAAGATTCCCTGCACCAAGGCCCAGAAAATATTTTCAACAAAATCATTGAAGAAAATTTCCCCAACTTAAAGGAGAGACCAATAAGAATACAAGAGGCCTATAGAACACCCAATAAATTAGACCAGAAAAGAAAATCCTCCCGCCACATAATAATCAAAACCGTAAGTATACAGAACAAAGAAAAAATACTAAAAGCTGCAAGAGAAAAAGGCCAAGTACCATATAATGGCAAACCCATTAGAATCACACCTGACTTTTCAACAGAGACTATGAAAGCCAGAAGGGCCTGGACTGATATCATTCAGGGAGTCTTATGGAGGAAGAGAGGGGTGGGATTTGAGTGACATGGAGGGGACAGGAGCCCTACAAGGAAAACGAAAAAACTGAAAGATCTGAGCCCAGGGGGTCCTGCAGAGACTGATGCACCAACAAGGACCATGCATGTAGATAACATAGACCCCTGCCCAGATGTGGCCAATTGACAGCTCAGTCTCCATGTAGACCTCTGAGTGAGGGGAGCAGGGGCTGCCTCTGTAATGAACTCAGTTGACTGCTCTCTGATCACTTGTCCCTGATGATGCAGCCTTGCCAGGCCATGGAGTAAGAGGCCAAGCAGTCCTGGTGAGACTTAACAAGCTATGGGCACATGGCAGTAGTCGAGAGTCCCACTTTCAGTGGACTAGGGGTAGGGGATGAGAAGATTTGAAAACTGGGGAGTTGAGGGAGGGGTTTCAATCAGGATATATAACAAATTGTGAAGAAAAACATTAAAAATTAAGAGTCTTCCATATCCTCCAACAGACAGCATGATAGGGCCTGTCACAAAAATCCCCTGTTCTGTGTTATCAATTTCACTCTTAGTCAGTGTTCTCTTGCTGTGAAAGATACCTGTGATAAAAGAACTAGATTCTGGTGGTACCAGGTTGCCCTGGTTTTCCTTTACTGTGTTTGTATGCTGGCCTTTAGCCATCTGCTTGATCCTGGTGACCTCTGGGTTTCTTTTCTTTTTTTCATTATTTATTTTTCTTTTTATTATTAGTTACATTTTATTAACTCTGTATCCCAGCTGTATCCCACTCCCTCATTCCCTCCCAATCCCACTTTCTGTCTCTCATTTCTCCCTGCCCCTTTCCAAGTCCACTGATTGGGAGAACCTCCTCCCCTTTCATCTGACCCTGTTTTATCAGGTATCTTCAGAACTGGCTGCAAAGTCCTCCTCTGGATTTTTGAGGATGCAGGAAGAGCCCTGGGCAGAAGGCTGGATATTCCTGGAGCAGCCCTCCATAAGATGGTGGGTATGGCTAGGGACTGGTGCTGGATCTCTGAGAATAGCCTGCAGTTCTCCTCAGGAGGCTGTGTGCCAGAGAGATCCACAGGCAGGGAATTGGAGTGTGGGGTGTCTGCCCTGTATTGTTCTCCCACAAGCAGCCCTGGACAACTTAACACAACTGAAACACAAGAAAAGTAACCTTAAAACAATGCTTATCAAGATCATAGTGGGCTTTAAAAAGGAATGTCATAAATGCCTTAAAGAAATCTAGGAAAATATAACCATAGAGATGGAGGCATTTAAAGAGGGAATGAATAAATGACTTAAGGAAATAAAGGAAAATAGGATCAAAGGGGTGAAGGAAATGAATAAAACCCTTAAGGGAATATAGGAAAACAGAAACAAAGATGTGAAGGAAATGAATAAAATGGTTCAAGACCTAAAAATGGAAATAGTAAAAACAAAGAAAATACAAACAAGGAACCAGATTTTATTATGAGCTTCAAGATATAAAGAGAAAAGTGAGAGATATAAAAAGTACTAGAGACAGAGAAACAGGGAGAGACAAACAGAAAAAAAACAAAACAGAATGACAGACAGAGAGACAGGAATCAGGAGGCAGTGAGACTAGTCTCCAGGTATCGTGTTGCTGAGAAGACAGGTGAATTCTCTTGAGTCCACATACGTGGCATCAAAGTCAAACCCTTTGGTCTCCTCTTATGAAAACATTTATAATAACTGGTACAAAATGGTTTTTGTGTTGTTCCTCAGGATTTGTATTTTCTAGGTCATGACACAAGTAATGTTACTTCCACAGTCACTACAAGAAAAGATTGTATGTATTTCCTTTATCTGGATTTCACATCCCTAAGAGCCAATGTACATCACAAAACTGAAATCCATCCTAACCCTTCTGCAGGAATTTACAGGGATATACACAGGCACTGAGGCTGTGGTGTCCTCTTCTGCCTGCACAGCATGTGTGGACTCACTGAAGACCTGAGTAGAGTGAATCATTCAATTTCAAGTTCTTATGAACCTGGAAATCCACACAGATGCAAAACTCTTCCTGATTCTTGGTCACCAGTTGCTCTAAGAAGCACAAGGCAAATCTCAGTCACCTGGAAAGGAATCTGAAGGCTTGCCCTGGGCTTCCTTTATCCTCTCAGGATCCTCCCCCAATGCAAAGCAGCCCTCAGGCTCAGGCTGAAAGCCCAGGCCTCCCTGGGCAGCCCCATCTGCTCTCCCTGAGCCTCCCTCAGAGCATGGCTGTCCTGGTGCTGCTCCTCTGCCTGGTGACCTTGCCAAGCTGTAAGTGTTTCAGGGCATCAGGAGGGACCCAGCCTGTCATCTGTGGGATGTGTGACTGACGTGATGTTGCTTGTCCCCAGGTGCCCTGTCCCAGGTGCAGCTGAAGGAGTCAGGACCCGGCTTGGCGCAGCCCTCACAGCCGATGTCTCTCACCTGCACTGTCTCTGGGTTCTCCTTAACCAGCAGTGCTGTGCACTGGCTTCGCCAGCCTCCAGGAAAGGGTCTGGAGTGGGTGGCTGCTATGTGGAGTGATGGAAGCACAAAGTATAATTCAGCCCTTGAATCCCGACTCAGCATCAGCAGGGACACTCCAAGAGCCAAGTTTTCTTAAAAATGAACAATCTGCAAACTGAGGACACAGCCAAGTACTACTGTGCCAGACACACAGTGCTGTGAGCCTGCGCAAAAACCTCCTCATGACCAGCAGGGGGCGCGGAGGACCAACAGAGACGTCCCAGCAAAATGAGGGTGTGTCTTCAGAAGCTAGGAAACTCTGGATTATGCTGTGAGCTTGTTTGAGTGTTAGAACCTCTGCTCTCCTTTCTACCCACAGAACTCCTCTAAAGGCCCCTCTTTAAACTTCCTATTTGTGCACACACTACAAAAATGGTTTTACTTTCCTTTTCCTTATCCACAAATCATCCAAGATACCGATTTGATTATAGTTATCACACAGATGGTATATATTTTTATACATTTATATATATATGTATAAAATTATATATATGCACATTTACATTTATATGTTTAAAGATACACAGCTCTCTGAATTTGAGACATTTGCTGATTGTAACTTCAGTAGACCTTGGGAATGTTGAGTAATCTGACATTAATCTTCTATATTGTTGCAGGTGATGGAAAAACAGACTTTCTTGAAGAGAACATTTAGCTACTGTTTTGACATTATGATACATTTTCATTTGATAAAGGATGTAGCTATATCAAGTACATTAGATGACACCTCAAACTCCCAAGTAATGATTTCTTTACAGCTGTCTTGTGCACACTCAAACTAAAAACCTCTCAGCCAGCACTGTCAGGTGGTTACACCTTCTGTCCTGGCTCCTTCTCTCCTCAGCCCTTCCCATGGACAACTGCAGCCTATAGTTTTTACAGTTTGTGCTTTTGGTGGTGTATTCACTGCATGTCCCATCCAGCAGGAGTTCAACGGGTTCCTAAGCAGGGGAGAAAAGAATGGGGAGGTGACAGAGACACAAGGAATGAGAGCATGTCTGTAGTCTGATCTTGCTCTCGTATATTTGAAAATGTTCACACAACTTTATAGGGATCAGGCAGGAAGGGAAAATGTGTCAGCAATATAGTTTACAAAACCTGACAGGTGATTAATGGTGATGCAGAACACCACAAGAATGTTTACTAAAAGAGATACTACAAGAACATCAGCAAAGATATCTCAAAATGTCTGACAAACATGTCTCATAGGGTCCTGAAATATAAATCCCTCACCTACGACCTTGTTGCAGCTGTCTGTAACTTTCCACTAGCTGGCCTTGGCTACCAGCAACTGCATATAAAGGCTCCCAGTGAAGTACTTAAGATAGCCTGAATGTAACTCCATTTTGAAATAAAGATCTTGACTGGGAACTGAATTCAGGTACCAGGAAATATCACAGAATATACACCTGGCAGAAAACAAAATTAACTTTCCTAGCAACATCTTCCAGGAAATATAGCAGAAGAAATGCTTCATAGAAAATAGAGACAAACTCCCTGGCAATAGTCAATGGGAATCAGTTGAGAATCAGGTGGGAAAATTCTCCCCAATGTTTCAGATTTGGTTTAGAAAAATAGCTATTGATTATATGCCTTAGCCATTGTGATTGTGTGCCTCAGAAAAGGTCACCCCGCCCTGCTAAACTTCACCCAATTCTGTAATGCCAAGGCTTGTGCCCCCTGCTTGCTGCCATGGAAACCCCCTGCTCACAGACTTTCTCTTTAAAAATCCTGTTCACTCAGAGCTTGGGGTCCCACTTCTCTACTGCTGCACCAGTGAGACTTGGGTCCAGAGTTTGATCGCTCTCGTAATAAAGCTCTCTTGCAATTGGATTGAGTCATCTCAAGGTGGTTTCAGAGGGTCCCGTGAACCTGGCATAACACCAGAATTACTCTCTGGCTCTCTCTGATGCTGTTGAGTGGAACAGCCTGGGGTCCCATTTGTGAGCTAGACAAGTGTCCTTCAGAGAAGCAGTGTTGACCCTGGGCTCCATGCTAATGGATCACTGTCTTGAAGAAACTTTGAAAAGGAAAAAAAAAGAACCTGCTCATTTGAGTGTGAGGCTTCTCTGGAAAGGACTGAAACAACAGTGTGATGAAGCTTCGGGGAGTACATTATTATACAACTAACCAACTATATTATCGAAATCCTGAGATCAGGACACACAATAGTGAACTCAACAACTTTACACAAAGCTGACCACAGAAGTCTTTCTCATGTCAGTGTGAGACTCAGCCACCAGGACTGGGTAATGACCAAATGAGCAGAGTGGAACTTCTAAACAAGCTGGTTGTGCTTGAATTTCATCACAATGAACTTCTAGATGTTCTAATTCCAAAGGGTTTCACTTTTGACACAACATACTATGGGTATGATAGTACTATGTGTTAAAGGGCTGTGCAAACATACACACTGAGGTAAGTAAGTTATTCAACAAATTAGTACAGGCAGGAATCTCACTCTGAAGTTGACCAGAATTACCAACAGTACATAGAGGTGCCCCTGAAATTCATTCCTCTTGAGTATGTCCAGTGATTAGTTCTTGAGGGTTATACAGAGAAAGGATGCCCTGGTGGCCTGAGTTCATAACCGTGGAACACACCAACTCACACAGGTAATCGAAATGAAACATAGCAGAGTAAGTGTTCTCAGGGCACGTGCTGTGATAGCGTGTGACAGGAGTGACAGGCACCCTGTGATGTTCTTTCCCTACCTCTGTCTGAGCAGGAGGAAACACCACCTTGTGTCAAGTACCAGGTATCCAAGTGGAAACGGTGATTTACAAGTCATGTAGAGGGTTTTCTGTGACTGGAATTTAGAGGAATACATGAAGGACCCCACCAGGCCTCAGGAAGGTGACCCCAGGTGAAGTGGCTGCTCCTGGCTCAGTCAGAGATGACAGAACAACGAAATCCAGAAGTGATGGTATTCTCAGGCTGAGATGCTCTCATGCACATAAAATCAGATTATTACTGTTCTTACTATTCAGTTGCCTGAGTGATTCATGGAACTGTCAGGTGAGAAGTAAAATGGCTAAGACTTCTAACCTATTCTGACTAATGAGAAAGACCCCAGGAAGTTAGTAATCATAGATTCTGATTGTAGTTGCATAACTACTGGTTTTATAACAAGTAATGGAAGAGGTACTGATGCTATCTGTGTAAAGAGTAAATGAAAGCATATTATTGAACTGACATTTATCATGAAACGTCATTGTAGCACTGTATTGGGAGGACATCAGGGAAATTTGGGGAATGGGAGTTTTTTTCCTCTTCTGCCTGAATATTTAGTAATATTTCTCCTCTTTATTGAGCTTAGCTGAAGTTTGAACTTCATGTATCCATACTGTTAATCCGATATTACTAATACACGTGTATTATTGAATGACCACACAGGTGTTTCAGAGGATCTCTCATAAAAAAAAAAAACACACACACACGAAGAACATAATGTGCCACAATTAACTGTGCTCAGCATCCACACAGCTCACTATTTGGAATAATGCTTCCCCCTGACTGATTAGTCTTCTCACTATACATAGTCCATTCATAGATCACCTAACTTACTATCCCTGACACCATTTTTGTTTGTTTGTTTGTTTGTTTGTTTGTTTTTTCATGAAGTTCCATTGAGCAGAGTTCCTTTTGTTCTTCGGGTCTCTGACTGTCATTCATAAAATACCCTCCATGTCCATCCAGCTTGGTGAAAATTGGACCACTATGAACAAGGCTGCAACAAACATGAGGGAAGCTTGTGATTGCTCTTCCAGGTGCTGAAGAAGCCCCTCAGAGGTTCAGAGAGCACACTGTTCTGGAGGGGATCAGGTTCAGGTCCTCACAGGTGGCAGCTCAGAAGCACCTGTAAGGCTAGAGGACCAAGCACACTCTCCTAGTCTCCTGAGTATTACACTACCCTCACAGAAACACACACACATAATTAAAATAATAGATTTCATTAAAAATTGTTCATCCAGTGCTAGAATTTGGTATAATAGAGGAGTTCTTAAGCAATATGTGTAACCTTGATTCAACTGGTAGCATTTCATAAGTACCCTCCACATTTTCATTACTAGGTATTGTATTTGAACCACTACTCACTGTCAAAGGTAAGAACACCATCCCACCAATGTGATCAGAGTAATTATTCTCAAAAATGACTCTTTTCCATCATTAGTCTGAGTTTTGAGAACACAGGATAACACAGAGATCATAGATCAAGGAGGTGAGGAGTGGTGTCCAATGTGGGCACATCTGTCTGCCGTCCACCTTCTGACTGGGATCCTTCACTGTGACCACTGCATGAGGTCAGGAGAGAATGCAAAACCCAAGATCTCTAATGTCTAGAGATAAAAATTAAGTCCTTAGTGACACACTGTATGTAACCAATGGTGTGGAAGGCGTTTACAAAGAAAGAAACAAACAAATGAATAAAGAAAGGAAGGAAGGATGAAATCAAAGCAATAATTGTGAAGATGAAGGAAAAATGGACCCTGTGCCTTATTAATGGGAACAAGATTCAACTACAAAATCAGAAAATAGTTGGAAGTTCCTCAAAGAATTACACACGAAAGACCAAGTGCCCCAGAGAGCTCACTTCTGGGTGAGGACAGAAAAAGTGACATTTTTATTTCAATGAGTTTTTACATTTTCACTTTCATTTCTGGGTCCCACACCTACACTGAGTCAAACTGATGGGATCTCTGTATGTGGAAGCCTGTGGCATGAATGCTTTCTGGAGTGAGATTGTAGCTCTCACATCTCTGTAGTCCTTCACCTATTTTCAGTTAGCATGGAACTTGTGTGTGAGTAAAGGTGGGTAAATATGTTATGTCAATCAAATCTTAAACTGATAATTTGTTGAGGTAATTCAAGCATACTACAACTTCTGCATACTAATACACGAGCCTTGATGAGTTTTGTCATAGATGAAAACTCCACACTCTAAGACAGGAAAAGATTCATTGTTTCCCATAAATCCCTGTCAATGTTTCTTTATATGATCATTTTAGACAATTTGAAGCAAATTAATTGCAGTTTTGAGTTCCTGGAGGAGTTCACCCATCCAGCATTGGTCAATGTCCTTTTCTCCTTGGACAGAAGTTGACTGAATTTTTCATGGAAGGAGACTCTCCCGGCCTCTCTGTTCTCCATAGTCATGGACTGTTTTTCTCCAGCCTCTCACCTGCAGCTGTCTGTGCCTTCAAAGACAGGGAATCTCTGGTAAGCAGCAACTCTGGTAACCCACTCTCTTGAAAATCTGCAGATACTCTGCAAATGTTAAATATATTTAACAGGCACATGAAATATAAATGCCTTGAATGTTGCAGACTCCACATGCCAGCAACTTTCCAACTGTCACATAGGCGTGGGAGGCCCAGGTACCTCCCCTGCATCTACTCAGCATACTGTGACGATAGTAAACCTTACATAACCATACACTGTCTGTACATCCTCCTTTGTTCTGTTCCTCCTCCCTGCTCTTTCAAGTGTCCCAAGATGACACCCACAGGCAATCAATGACCGTCAGGTGTCCCACATATCCAAGAGACCAATATAATGAAGCACCATTCACCTTCCAATCCCAGCACAAACCCATAAATATAGTCCAAAGCCCCACCTGCACTGACCCTGTATGCTGTGCCTCTTCTCCAGCCCCTGTCTGTCAGGTGTCTCTATAGCTTTGCTTTTTCCCTTCAAGGAACCCTCCAGATGCCTCCTGTGGCTAGAAGTTCCAAGTAGGGAATTTCACCCCTCTTCTGCTCCCTCAGCCTGTCTACTTCCCCTAACATAGCCATGAGTCTATCACTCTGTACATCTTGCTCAAGTTCATCTCCATTCCCAACAGCCCAGTGTCCTACTATCTACCTGAAAGATTACTCACCTTGGCCCTAGTGTGGTTCTGAGGCCCAAGTGTGACCTGGTGGGGCCACACCCCAGCTTATGTTTCTTCTGCGTCTACTAGCCTCCTGTCCATCACCATCAGATACTCTGCACCTCTTCTTTCCTCTGACCTTCTTTACATCCCTGGTTTTAGGGATGCCCTGCTGGATTTATTGTTATGGCACTTCAGTGTAGCTTGCTTGGAGGTGTGGAAAATCTCCAAAACCTATCATATTTAATTAAATAGTTAGTTAATTAATTAATTAAGTATTGCTTTGGTTGCTTGCCTACCTGAGTTTTGATATTTAATATTTCCCTTTAGCATTGCTTTCTGGTTTATTGTCTTCAACCAATCAGGTATATCCTGTTTTATTATTTTTCCTTATTGTGGGGAATCTCTGCATGAGTACATTAAATATGACATTTATCCCATACAACTCCTCACACACCTTCCTCAACATATGTGTAACTCAAGCCCAGTTAGTGCTGCCCATATGTGCACATGTGTGTCGACAGACACAGCAAGTTTGGAAGCCTGCCAGTGACCACAGCCTCAATAATAATGACTCCCACATCAGGAACAGTCCATGTCCAACTGCTCCTCAGTAAGAGATAAAACAGAAGCACTCAGCCCTCTATATGCCAGGGCTTTTGCTGTCTTGGGCCTAGTGAGGTTTATACAGACAACAGCAGCCACCATGAGTTCCTGATTGTCACAGCCATGGAGTGTCCTAAAGACAGCATTTCACAGCACTCCTTCCATGCTCCTCCTCTTGCATTCTTCCCACCTCTTCTTCCCCAGAGATCTCTGAGACGCACTGGAACATGAAACTGCAAATCTCTGTCACACAATACAGTGTGGACTGGGAAGGACAAGCACTGCCCATTTCTGTCAGCTGCAGAACCTCGAATGTGTGTGTCTAGACTGTGTCTGGGTTTGGTGTTTTGCCTTCCGTTTTACAAGTGTTGGAACCAGAGTGGAAGTCAAGGCAGGAGAAGACATCTTAAATAAAGGGCAGGATACACAAAGGGAAGGGTAACAGCGGAGCTTTGAAAAGAAAATTGGGACGTGTTTAGAAAAGGGGGATGAGTAGAAGGAAGCATGAGAACTGGGGAAAACAAAACCAAAGTCTCTGAAACGCCGTGTTGATGGCATGATTTTCTGTTTTGTTATAAAAACTCACTAAATACCACGGTTATGCTGACTATATAAATTTGGAGAAATGAAAACTAGCCTTGCACAACAGTGAGGAGTTTCCTGGTGTTAGAGTGGAGAGGAGAATAGTGCTGTTAAAAGGGAGCATAGGGAGAACTTCAGGATACAAACAAGTAAGTTTCCTGCAATTATGTCTCCATAGTAACCACTGAGTTACAGACAGACAGCAACGGGGATGTCTCAGTTTCAAGGCCCCTATGGCATGAGACAGCGAATCTCTGAAGTGAATGAAACCCAGAAAAGTTCCAAGTGTCCCCATCACAGGGAAGGGGTGTGGCTAACTCTGACACTGTCCAAAATCACATCAGGCAGAAGCCACGCCCATTACAGACAGAGGGAGACATTGAGCCCATACATGGAATCACAACTGTGTGTGGTGATATTAATTTCACATTAATATTGAGAAGACAAGACAGTGTGGCAACACAGCGTGTTCTCTCCATTTGCTGGTAAAGGGAGTAAGTTAAGTGTGGTGAATCCATAACATGAAAAGGGTGTGCACAGAGCTACTTTACAGTGTCGATTTCTATAACTGTCATCAATATTTGATTTCTTATATCTGCTCTGAGCACTGTCTTCTCCACAGGTCCGACTCCAGAGCAGCTATAGCAGGAAGACATGCAAATAAGGCTTCTCTGTGCCCTTGAAAACCAGCCCTGCCCTGACCCTGCAGCTCTGGCAGAGGAGCCCAGCCCTGGATTTCCAGGTCCTCACATTCAGTGATTACCACTGACCACAGACCATTCACCATGAACTGGGGGATCAGCTTGGTTTTTCCTATATTTATTTTTCAAGGTCAGTTATGGAGATGAGATTGTGTGTGGTGTGTGGACATGAGAAGAAAAGTTGTTTTGCTGACATATTTCTCACCATCAATCTGTTGTGTTAGCAGGTGTCTGGTGTGATGTGCAGCTCATGGATTCTGGAGGAGGCTTGGTGCAGCCTGGGAAGTCCCTTAAAGTCACCTGTGCAGCCGCTGGATTCACCTTCCGTGACTATAGCATGCACTGGGTCCAACAGGCTCCAGAGAAGGGGCTGGAGTGGGTAGTGTACATTAGTTATAATTGTGGTACCATGTACTACGCCAACGCCGTGAAGGGCCGATTCACCATCTCCAGAGACAATGCCAAGAACACCCTGTACCTGAAAATGAACAGTCTGAGGTCTGAGGACACGGCCACATATTACTGTGCAAGAGACACAGTGAGTGAATGTTACTGAGAGCTCAGACACAAACCACACTGAAGGGCGCTGATGACCAGCAGGGGGCGATAAGAGTACACAGAGCTCTGGGTGACAAGAGTTACAGCCTGTTCAGAGAGTCCTGGAGGAAGTGGAGGTCTGGACTGTGTGTTTGGCCTGTCCAGAGGGATTCTCTCTGCATGTATAGTATATAATACAACTCCTAAGCATATATCCAAAACAGGCATATACCCAAAATATGCTCAAGTACACAATAAGAACATTTGCTCATCCATGTTTGTAGCAGGTTTATTCATAATAGCCCGAATCTGGAAACAAACCAGATGTCCCTCAACAGAAGAATGGATACAGAAATTGTGGCACATTAACACAATAGAATTATTCTCAGCTATTAAAAACAAGGAAATCATGAAATTTGCAGGCAAATAGTGGGAAGTAGAAAAGATCATCTTAATTGTGGTATCCCAGAAGGAGAAAGACACACATGGTATATACTCACTTATAAGTGGATATTAGCCTTATAATATAGGATAAACATACTAAAATCTATACTCCTAAAGAAGCTAAACAACCAGGAAGACACTAGGGAAGATACTCAATCCTCATTCAGAAGGACAAACATAATAGACATTGGAAGCAGGAGAAGACATGCTACTAGACAGTAGCCTACCACAGATGTCCTCTGAAAGACTCTACTGATCAATGTATAGAAGCAGATACTGAAACTCATGGCCAAACTTTGACAGAGTTCAGGGAATCTTAGGAAAGAAGGGGGGGGTAGAAAGAGCTGGAGGTTACAGGAGCTCCAAAAGGAGTCCAACAGAGCCCCCCAAAAACCTGAGTCCTGAGAGCCCTGCAGAGACTGATTCCCTAACCAAGGACAATGCATGGAGAGGACCTAAAACACAGGCTCAGATGTATCCCATAGAATCCTTGTAGTTTCCAGGTATTTATTCACCTTTTTTTCTCTGCATGCTACTTGCTTTGGATTTACTTGTTACAGTGTTTCTCTGTCTCTGTGTTTCTGTTACCCTCTCTTTCTGGCTCTGTCTATATCTGTCTGTGTCCTGTCTGTTTCTCTCTCTCGCTGTGTCTCTTTCTCTACCTGTATGTGTGTGTGCACATGTATACACACTGAAGTATGATGTCTTTCTCTATCGACCTACATAATAATTTTGAAATAAGTTCCATCCTTGGGCCTGCGTCTTATGACCTGCCTAGACCGGTTTGCCATTGTGTCCCAGGGTCACATGTTTCCATATCCCGTAGCTCAGCTTACTCATTGGCTACTTCTTTTCGTAGTTATGGAGAACTAAACACAGATCTATGTTCCTGTGAGGGAAGAACTTGAAGCACAGACCTATCTCAACAGCCCATATTTTTTATGTAGTATATACTCTAACTTGGAAAAACTGAAGAGCATTACAGAGGTAAAAGTGAGTCTTTCTAGGGATCAGGATCAGATCCTGAAGAAGCAAAGAATGCATTAGACTGTGGAACCTGTACTCAGGGCAGAGACTAGGAATAATTGCTAGTTAGAGCATTGTCTGGGGTTCAAGTTAGAGCCAACATGGAAATCAGACAGAACCGTGACCCCTGAGCCCAAGTGAGCTTCAGTCTCTCCATCATCCTCACACAAACCATACACAACAAATACTGACCAGCTATGGCTCTGGGAATAAAATGTGTGGTGTCAAGTCTAGAAGGTAACCAAAAGCATGCACAATAGCAAAAATATTTGGGCGTGGATTGGACCTCACTAGCTAACATTTCAAATCCTGTTTACAACAATAGGGATTTTTTTTCCTAGTAGGACATGACTAGTTGGGACATTGCCTCCTGTTACATGATAACTCCACCTGCTTCAGAAATGAAAATGGAGCCATAAAAACAAACACTGAGGAAATTTACAAAAACAAAAACAAAACAAAACAAAAAAACGTTGGTCTTTTGAAAAGACTATGCTGCCCCCTAAAAAAAAAAAAAAAAAAAAAAACTAAACTAAATGAAATGGACAATTTTCAACATAGATTCCATATATGAAAACTGAATCAAGATCAGGTAAATAAATTAAATCGTCCTTTACCTACAAAGGTAATAGGAGATATCATCAAAGTCTCCCACTCAAAAAGAAAGAAAGAAAGAAAGAAAGAAAGAAAGAAAGAAAGAAAGGCTGAGGGCCAAATGACTTCACTGCAGAAGTCTGCCAGACTTTCAAGAATAGCAAATCACAGTGCTCATCAGACTATTTCACAAAATAGACAAAGAAGGAACATTGTCAAACTCATTTTATGATTAATGGACACCTTGATTTCTACATCACACAAAGACTCAATAAAGAAAGAGAATCTCAGACCAATCTCACTTATGAACATTGTTGGAAAAATATTCAATACATTGCTCACAAACTGAATCTAAGAGCACATCAAAGATATCATCCACCATAACCAAGTAGGTGTCCTTCCAGTATTGCAAAAGTGGTTCAATATATAGGAATCCATTAGTGTAATCCATCATATAAACAAACTGAAAGAAAAAAAATAAACATGATCATCTCCTTAGATGCTGAAAAATTGTTTAACAAAATCCAACACCCATTCATGTTTAAAGTCTCAGAGAGATCAGGGATACAAGGCACATAGCTAAACACAGTAAAGACAATATACAGCAAGCCTATAACCAACATCAATCAAATGAAAAGAACCTTAAGCCTATCCCACTGAAATCACAGACAAGACAAGAGTGCGCACTTTCTCCATATCTATTTAACATAGTACTCGAAGTCCTAGATAGATAAATAAGGATATAAAGGAGATAAAGAGAATATGAATCATAAAGGAAGAAGTTAAAGCATCACTATTCACAGATGAAATGATAGTATACTTGAATGACCCAAAAAAAATTCTACCAGAGAACTTATACAGCTGATAAACACCTTCAGAAAAATGGCTGGATACAAAATTAGCTCAAAAATCAGCTTTCCTGTATATAAGAGGAAAAAAAATGACACAAAAATTAGGGAAACAACATCATTTACAATAGCCACAAATAACAAAAGTTACCTTTGTGTAACTGTAACCAAGTAAGTAAAAGACTTGTGTGAAAAAAAAAAATAAGTCTATCAAGAAAGAAATTGAAGAATATATCAGAATATGGATAGTCCTTTCATGTTCATGGATTTGAAGGATTAAAATAATAAATATCTTATATTTAAATTCAATGAAATTCCCATCAAAATGCCAACACAGTTCTTTAAGGACCTTGAAAGAACAATTTTCAACTTCATATGGAAAAAAAAAATAACCTCACTATCTAAAATCAGCCTGTATAATTAAAGACCTTCTGGAATTATCTCCATTCCTGATATCAAGTTGTACTATTGAGAAACAATAATAAAAACTCCATGGTACTGGCATAGGAACAGACTGGAAGATCAATTGAATTGAATCAAGAACCCAAAAATAAACCTATGGTTACTTGATTTTTTTTTTTTTTTTTTTTTTTTTACTAAGAAGCCAAAACCATACAAATGCTTCTGGTCTAACTGGATGTATACATGTAGAAAAATGCAAATAGATCCATACTTATCACCCTGCACTAAAGTCCAAGTGGATCAAAGACCTCAACATAAAACCAGATACACTAAATCTGTTAGAAGAAAAGGTAGGGAAGAGCCATGAATGCACTGGCCATGGAAGATAACTTCATAAATAGAATAAAAGAGGTCAGGCTCTAAGTTCAACAATCAATAAATGGGACCTCATGAAACTAAAAAGCTTTTGTAAAGCAAAGGACATGATCAACAGTACAAAGTGGAAGCCTACAGGCTCACAAAAAATCTTCACCAACCTACAACTGTCAGAGGGCTAATATTCAGAATATATAATGAACTCAAGAAATTACACACCAACAAACCAAGTAATCCAATTTTAAAATGGGGAAAGGGGCTAAACAGAATTTTCAACAGAGGAATGTCAAATGGTGAAGAAACACTTAAAGAAATGCTTAATGCCCTTAGACATCAGGGAAATACAAATCAAAACAACACTGAGATTTCACCTCAGATGTATCAGAATGGCTAAGATCAAAAACTCAAGTGACAACACATGCTGGAGAGGACATGGAGATAGGGGAACATTCCTCCACTGCAGGTGGGACTGTAAACTTCTACAACTTCTTTGGAAATCATTCTGGCACTTTCTCAGAAAACTGAGACTAGTGCTACCTCAATACCCAGTTATACCACTCCTGGGCATATACCCCAAAAATGTTCAGCCATACAACAAGGACATTTGCTCAACTATATTCTAGAAACTGTATTCGTAATAGCCAGAATCTGGAAACAACCTAGATGTCCCTCAACCCAAGAGTGGATAAAGAAGCTGTGGTACACAATGGAATACTACTCAATAATTAAAAAACAAGGAAATCATGATATTTGCAAGCACGTGGATGGACTAGAAAAATCTCCAGAATGAAGGAGCCAAGAAGCTGAAAGACATGAATGGTATATACTCACTTATAAGTGGATATTAGCCATATAATATTGGATGTTTATACTAAAATTTATACTAAAATCTGCAGACCTAAAGAAGCTAAAAATAAAGAGGACCCTAGGGAAGATGCTTCATTCTCATTCAGAAAGGAAAACAGAACAGACACTAGAAGCAGTAGAAGAGAGGGAACAGGATAGGAGCCTACCACAGGTGTCCTCTAAAAGACTCCATCCAAAGGGGGATAGAAACACATACTGAGGATCACAGCCAAACTTTGTTTAGAGCTCAGGGAGTATTATGGAAGGAGGGGGATATAGAAGGACCCAGAGGGAACAGGAGCCACAGAGACCAACAAAACACAAAACAAACAAACAACAACAAAAAACTTGGGCCCTGAAGTACTGCAAAGCCTGATGCATCAACCGAAGACCATGCATAGAAATCATCCAGATCCCCCTGCTCAGATGTAGCCCATACACAGCTCGTCTCCCACAGTAAGGGGAGAACAGAGAGTCTCTGACATGAACTGGGTTACCTGATCCTTGATCACTCCTCCCTGGTGTTTTGACCTAACCAGCCCACAGATAAAGAGGATCAGGCAGACATGATGGTACCCGATAGGCTAGGGTTTTAAACAGGAAGATAGGAGGATTTCCCCCTACCACTGGACTAGGGAAGAGGGATAGAGGAGAAAGATTGAAGAAGGGTGGGAATTGGAGGAGTTGAGGGAGGTGGCTACAACTGAGATACAAAGTGAAAAATTGTAAATAATAATAACAGGAAGAAGAAGGAAGGAAGGAAGGAGGGAGGGAGGGACGGGGGGAGGAAGGGAGGGAGAGAGAGAGGGAAGGAGGAGGGAGGGAGGGAGGGAGAAAGAAAGAAAGAAAGAAAGAAAGAAAGAAAGAAAGGAAAGAAGAAAGAAAGAAAGAAAAGAAAGAAGAAAGAGAGAGAAAGAAAGAAAAGAAAAGAAAGAAAGAAAGAAAGAAAGAAAGAAAGAAAGAAAGAAAGAAAGAAAGAAAGAAAGAAAGAAAGAAAGACAGGGAGAAAGAAAGTGTGTTCACAAACTGAATCCAAGAACACATCAAAAACACCATCCAACATGGTAGAGTTGGTTTAATCTCAGAGATGCAAGGATGGTTCAACATATGAAAATCAATCATTATAACCCACCATATAAACACACTAAAAGAAAACAAACTATATAATCATCTCCACAGATGTTGAAAAAGCCTTTGAGAAAAATCCTATACCCCTTTATGTATAAAGCTTTAGAGATCAGGGATACAAGGCACTTACCTAAATGCAATAATTAAATATACAGCAAGACAATAGCCAATATCAAAATATTAGAGAGAAATTTAAAGCAATTCCACTAAAATCGAGGGCAAAATAAGGCTCACCATTCTCTCCATTTGTATTCAATACAGTACTTGAAATCTGAGTAATGAGACAACTAAAGCAGACCAAAAGGATACAAATTGGAAAGAAAGAACTCAAAGTATCACTATTCACAGATATGAGCCTATATATAAGGGACTCCCAAAATTCTAACAGAGAACACCTACATCTGAGAAACACTTTCAGAAGGTGGCTGAATGCAAAATTAACTCAAAGTATCAGTAGACTTAATTATATAAATGAAAAACTGGCTGAGAAAGGAATTATGAAAAGAACATTCTTCACAAATAATATAACATATCTTGCTGTAATTCATACTAAGCCAGTCAATGTCCAATATGACAAAAACGTCAAGTCTTGAGATAAAGAAATTGAAGAAGACAGGGACATGGAATGTTTCAAGTCACTATGAGGACTGAGGACATTACTAATACTAATAAGTAAAATTCAGATAATTTCCTAGTGTTCTTGTTACATTTAGTGAGTTCTGCTACCATCACCTTGCAGGAGTAACCCTGGCCAGGATTCACATCAGGGAAAATCCATACCCAGTGCAGGCAGTGTGAGAAACAAAACTCACATATAGAAACACAATTGGTTCATCCCTAGGGAAAGTTGAGTATGGTCTCTCTGAAAGAGAGAGTGGGAATGATAGGGGCAGAGACGCGAAGAAGGGAGTCAGTCTTCTAATGAAGACTCCTTTATTAGTCACTCAAGCAGCTTTTTTAAAGAAAAAACCACAAGCAACTTTCTCCTGGTAACAGCTCATCTGCTTCACTTGGCAAAGCTCCAAGGATTCAGTCAAGGTTACACAAAGTTTGTGGTTCTCAGGAGCAGAACACCCCACTGGAGAAGCTGCCAAGGTCAGTTTCTGAGACACTGAACTTTAGATTAGACCCATATCTGCCAAGGCCAGGGGGCAAAATTCCATTACCACATTCCTTCACACAATTATCTGTGGCACCATTTGATAATACAATTATTCTAAGGAGAAGTACAAGTATGGAAAGAAAAGCATGTTCTGTGCATATGCATAAAAGGGAAATAAATGAAGTAAAGAGATTCCTTTAAAAGGTGAAGAAGAACCTGCTATAACTTTCATGAAACCCTGTACCTGACATCACTGTCTTATATCTGCTCTGAGCATTGCCTTCTGCTGAGTGTCCAACTCCAGAGAGCTATAGAGGAAGACATGCAAATAAGGTTTCTCAGTGCCCTTGAAAACCAGCCCTGCCCTGACCCTGCAGCTCTGGCAGAGGAGCCCAGCCCTAGATTCCCAGGTCTTTTTCAATCAGTGATCATTCCTGACCACAGATCACACACGATGGACTTGGGGCTCAGCTTGGTTTTCCTTGTCTTTATTATAAAAGGTAATTTTTGGAGAAAAGACTCTTTGTGTTACATGTACATGAGAAAGAAAAAATTGTGTGTGTGTGTGTGTGTGTGTGTGTGTGTGGACAGTTTTCTGACCAGCCTTCTCTGTGTTTGCAGGTGTCCAGTGTGATGTACAGTTGGTGGATTCTGGTGGAGGCTTGGTGCAGCCTGGAAAGTCCCTGAAACTCTCCTGTGTGGCCTCTGGATTCACCTTCAGTAGTAGCTACTGGATGCACTGGGTCCGCCAGGTTCCAGGGAAGGGGCTGGAATGGGTCGCAGCCATACATACTGGTGGTGGTAGCACCGCTTATGCCGACGCCGTGAAGGGCCGGTTCACCATCTCCAGAGACAATGCCAAGAACACTCTCTACCTGCAAATGAACAGTCTGAGGTCTGAGGACACGGCCACGTATTACTGTGCAAGAGACACAGTGAGCGAATGTAACTGAGAGCTCAGACACAAACCTCCCTGCAGGGCGCTCATGACCAGCAGGGGGCGCTGAGAGCACACAGCGCTCTGGGTGACCCTGTTCCGAGAGGACATGGAGGGCAGGACAAGCTGAGTTTGGGCTGCCTCTCTACAGGATCATGTATAGTAAAACTTGAAGGGTCCAAATGTTTAAACAAATTTTTGTTTTCGTGTGTGAGATGTGTTTAATATTTATTTTTGATCTTTTTTTTAATTTTATTTTGTTCTTATCAGTTACATTTTATTAACTCTTTATGCCAGCTGTATCCCGCTCCCTCATTCCCTCCCAATTCCACCCTCCCTCCCTCATCTCCTCCCTGCCCCTTTCCAAGTCCACTGATGGGGGTGCTCCTCCCCATTCATCTGACCCTGTTTTATCAGGTATCTTCAGGACTGGCTGCAAAGCCCTCCTCTGCGGCCTAACAGCACTGTTCCTCCCTTGGGGGTGGGGAGGTCAAAGAGCCAGCCATTGAGTTCCTGTCAGAAATAGTCCCTGTTCCCCTCACTATGGGAAACCAGTTGGTTACTGAGCTACCACAGCTTTCATCTGAGCAGAGGTTCTAGGTTATATCCATACATGGTCCTTGGTTGAATGTCAGTCTCAGAAAAGACCCTGTGCCCAGATATATTTGGTCCTTGTGGAGCTCCTATCCTTTCCCCATCATACTAACTCCCCTTTTCATATGATTCCCTGTACTCTGCCGAAGGTTTGATTATGAGTCTTTGTATGTGCTTTGAAAACACTGATAGTTAGAGTCTTTCAGATGCCTTCAGTAGACTCCTGTCATACATTCAATGCACATCGCATCTGTCTTTCTAAACCAGGATTGATCATCTTACCACATCTCCGCTCTCTTGATTATCTTTTTGAGGTGTATAGATTTCATTATGTTTATCATAGGTCTATATAAGTGAGTATATACCGTGTTTATCTTTCTCTTTCTGGGATATTTCACTCAGAATGATCTTTTCTAGATCCCACCATTTGCCTGCAAATTTCATGATTTCCTCCTTTTTGATTTCTGAGTAGGATTCCTTTGTGTAAAAATACCACAATCTCTACTCTTGCCTGATGTGTCTAAAACAAAAAGGGGGAACTGTAGAGAGCTGCGGAATGCTATGCCTTAAAGATGGAGCTAGTTTCCGCCTTCCACCTTCCCGATGGTGAGTGCTCTCTGTCACGAACAACTCCACATTTGGCTAAGGCCGAGGATCTGGCTTGCTTCCATGTATGTGGACCTATCTGCATTGCCCCCGTGGCACGCCTGGGTTGGCTACCCAGAGGCTATTTAAGCTGTGGGCTGGCTTTCCCCGGGGTCCGAGGATTGTTCAATGTTCCTGAATAAACTGCATTGAAAAAAAAAAATATCACAATTTCTGTATCCATTCCTCCATTGATGGACATCTGGGTTGTTTCCAGGTTCTGGCTATTACAAATAAAGCTGCTATAAACATGGTTGAGCAAATATCCCTTTTGTGTACTTGAGCAAAATTTGGGTATATACCTAGCAGTGGTATAGCTGGGTCTTGAGGAAGCACTATTCCTAATTTTCTGAGAAAGCGCCAGATAGATTTCTAAAGTGGTTGTACCAGTTTACATTCCCACCAGCAGTGGAAGAGGGTTCCCCTTTCTCCACATCCTCTCTAGCATGTGTTGTCACTTGACTTTTTCATCTTGGCCTTTCTGATGGGTGTCAGGTGAAATCTCAGGGTTATTTTGATTTGCATTTCCCTGATGGCTAATGACAATGAGCATTTCTTTAAGTGTTTCTCTGCCATTCGATATTCTTCTGTCGAGAATTCTCTGTTTAGCTCTGTTCCCCATTTTTTAATTGATTACTTGGCTTCCTGCTTTTCAGATTGTTTAGTTCTTTGTATATACTGGATATTAGCCCTCTGTCAGATAAAGGGCTAGTGAAGATTCTTTCCCAATCTGTAGGCAATCTTTTTGTTTTGATGATGGTGTCCTTTGCTCTACAGAAACTTTTTAGTTTCATGAGGTCCCATTTATTGATTGTTGCTCTTAGAGCCTGTGCTGTTGGTGTTCTGTTCAGGAAGTTGTCTCCTGTGCCAATGAGTTCAAGGGTATTCCCCACTTTTTCTTCTAACCAATTTAGTGAGTCCGGTTTTATGTTGAGGTGTTTGATCCACTTGGACTTTAGTTTTGTGCAGGGTGATAAATATGGATCTATTTTCATTTTTCTACATGTAGACATCCAATTGGACCATCACCATTTGTTGAAGATGCTGTCTTCTTTCCATTGAATGGTTTTGGCTTCTTTGTCAAAAATCGAGTATTCATAGATGTGTGAGCTTATTTCTGGGTCTTCTATTCGGTTCCATTGATCCTCCTTTCTGTTTTTATGCAAATACCATGTAGTTTTTATTACTATTGCTCTGTAGTACTGCTTGATATCGGGGATGGAGATACCTCCAGAAGATCTTTTATTCTAGAGGATTGTTTTAGCAATTCTGGGTTTCTTGTTATTCCATATGAAGTTGAGAATTTTTCTTTCCAGGTCTGTAAAGAATTGTGTTGGTAATTTGATGGGAATTGCATTGAATCTGTAGATTGCTTTTGGCAGGATGGACATTTTCACAATGTTAATCCTAACAATCCAAGAGCACGGGAGATCTTTCCATCTTCTGATATCTTCTTCAATTTCTTTCTTCAGAGACTTGAAGTTTTTCTCAAACAGGTCTTTCACTTGCTTGGTTAGTGTCACCTCAAGGTACTTTATGTTATTAGTGGCTATTGTGAAGGGTGTTGTTTCCCTAATTTCTTTCTCGTCCCTTTTATCTTTGGTATACAGGAGAGCTTCTGATTTTTTTTTTTTTGAGTTGATTTTGTATCCTGCCACTTTGCTGAAGGTGTTTGTCAGCTGGAGGAGTTCTCTGGTTGAATTTTTGGGGTTGCTCATATATACTATCATATCATATCATCTGTGAATAGTAACACTTTGACCTCTTCCTTTCTGATTTGTATCCCCTTGATCTCATTTAGTTGTCTTATTGCTCTGGCTAGGACACCAAGTACTATGTTGAAGAGGTATGGAGAGAGTGGGCAGCCTTGTCTTGTCCCTGATTTCAGTGGGATTGATTTAAGTTTCTCTCCATTGAGTTTGATGTTGGCTATAGGCTTGCTGTATATTGCCTTTACTATGTTTAGGTATGTGCCTTGTATCCCTGATCTCTCCAAGACTTTAAACATGAATGGGTGTTGGACTTTGTCAAATGCTTTTTCAGCATCTAAGGAGATGATCATGTGGTTTTTCTCCTTCAGTTTGTTTATGTGGTGGATTACATTGATGGATTTCCATATGTTTAACTACCCTTGCATGCCTGGGATGTAGCCTACTTGATCATGGTGGATAGTATCTTTGATGTGTACTTGGATTCGGTTTGCAAGGATTTTATTGAGTATTTTTGCATCAATGTTCATAAGGGAGATAAGTCTGAAGTTCTCTTTTTTTGTTGGGTCTTTGTGTGGTTTAGGTATCAGGGTGACTGTCACTTCATAGAATGAGTTTGGTAATGTACCTTCTGTTTCTATTTTGTGGAATAGTTTGAGGAGAATTGGTGTTAGCACTTCTTTGAAGGTCTGGTAGAATTCCGCACTGAAACCATCTGGCCCAGGGCTTTTTTTGGAGGGGAGACTGTTAATGACTGCTTCAATTTCCTTGGGGGATATAGGGCTATTCAGTCTTTCTACCTGATCTTGATTTAATGTTGGAATATGGAATCTATCAAGAAAATTGTCCACTTCATTTAGGTTTTCAAATTTTGTGGCATATAGGCTTTGGAAGTAAGACCTAATGATTATTTGAATTTTCTCAGTGTCTATAGTTATGTCCCACTTTTCATTTCTGATTTTGCAGATTTGGATAGATTCTCTGTTTTTTAGTTAGTTTGGCTAAGGGTTTGTCTATCTTGATTTTCTCAAAGAACCAGTTTTTTTCATTGATTCTTTGAATAGTTTTATTTGTTTCTAATTGATTGATTTCAGCCCTGACTTTGATTATTTCCAGCCTTCTGCTCCTCTTGAGTGTATCTCCTTCTTTTTTTCCTAGGGTTTTCATTTGGGCCATTAAGGTGCTTGTATGTGATGTTACAAATTTCTTCTTGAAGGCACTTAGTGCTATAAATATTCCTATGAGCACTGCTTTTAATGTGTCCCTTAAGTTTGGGTATGTTGTGCCTTCATTTTCATTGAATTCTAGGAAGTCTTTAATTTCTTTCTTTATTTCTTCCTTAACCCAGCTGTCATTGAGTAACAAGTTGTTCAGTATCCATGTGTGAGTTGGCTTTTTGTTATTTCTGTTGTTGTTGAGGTCCAGCTTTAGTCCATGGTGGTCAGATAGAATACAAGGGATTATTTCAACCTTTTTGTATCTGTT
Organism: Meriones unguiculatus; assembly: GCF_030254825.1. Taxonomy (NCBI): domain Eukaryota; kingdom Metazoa; phylum Chordata; class Mammalia; order Rodentia; family Muridae; genus Meriones; species Meriones unguiculatus. The sequence goes on along the minus strand of NC_083355.1, from coordinate 118,230,455 downwards.
GAGGCTTGCTTTATGACCAACTTTATGGTCTATTTTGGAGAAGGTTCCATGTGGTGCTTAAAAGGAGGTATACTCTTTTGAATTTGGATGCAAAGATCTGTAGGCATCTATTAGGTCCATTTGATTTAGGGTCTCTGTAAGTGTTTTTATTTCCCTATTTGTTTTCTGTCTAGTTGATCTGTCCCTTGGTAAGAGTGGAGTGTTGAAGTCTCCCACTATTAAGGTATTAGGATCAATGTGTGATTTAAGCTTTAATATTGTTTCATTTATGAATGTAGGTGCTCTTGTATTTGAGGCATAGATATTCAAAATTGTGATGTCCTCTTGGTGGCTTTTTCCTTTGATGAGAATATAGTGGTCCTCCTTATCTTTTTTTATTAGCTTGGGTTGAAAGTCTATTTTATTAGATATTAGGATCTCTACTCCAACTTGTTTTCTGGAACCATTTGCTTGAAAAACATTTTTCCAGCACTCTACTCTGAGTTAGTGTTTATCTTTGTTGCATAGGTGTGTTTCTTGGATGCAACAGAATGTTGGATCCTGTTTCCACAACCATTCTGCTAGTCTGTGTCTTTTTATTGGGGAGTTGAGTCCGTTGATGTTGATAGATACTAGTGACCAACAATTGTTACGTACTTTTGATGTGGGGTTGGTGGTGTCACTGAGTTTCATTGCTTGTATTCTTTTGTTTGTTTTTGTTGTTGTGGTGGTGGTGGTGGTGTAGTTATCTATTTCCTGTGTTTCCTTAGATGTAGTTGTTTTCTTTGGTTTGGAGTTTCCCTTCCGTAACTTCTGTAGAGCTGGGTTACTATGTAGATATTGTTTAAATTTGGTTTTGTCATGGAATATTTTGAATTCTCTGTCTATGTTGATTGAAAGTTTTGCTGGGTATACTAGTCTGGGTTGGAATCTCTGGTTCCTTAAGGACTGTATGGTTTCTGTCCAGGCCCTTCTGGCTTTCATAGTTTCTGTTGAGAAATCTGGTGTGATTCTGATAGGTCTACCTTCATATGTTATTTGGCCTTTTTCCCTTGCTGCTTTTAGAATTTTTTCTTTGTTCTGTAGGTTCAGTGTTTTGTTTATGATGTGACGTGAAGAATTTCTTTTCTGGTCTAGTCTACTTGGTGTTCTGTAGGCCTCTTGTATGTTTATAGACATCTCCTTTAAGTTGGTAAAATTTTCTTGAAAATATTTTCCGGACCTTTGAGCCTGATGTCTTCTTTTTCTACTACTCCTATTATTCTTAGATTTTGTCTTTTCATGGTGTCCTTGATTTCTTGGATGTTTTGTGTTTGGAACTTTTCTGATTTTATTTTTTCTTTGAGAGACGTGTCAATTTCCGCAAGTGTATCTTCGGCTCCTGAGATTCTTTCTTCCATCTCTTGTATTCTGTTGATGATGCTTACCTTTGTAGTTCCTGATCTTTTCTCTATGTTCTCCAGCTCTAGGTTTTTCTCTATTTTTGTTTTCTTTATTGATTCTAATTCTGTTTTCATGTCTTGCTCTGTTTCCTTCATCTGTTTGAATGTGGAGTCCTGCTTTTCAATGACAGCTTCTATTTTTTTGTCCGTTTCCTCTCTATGTATCACTAATTGTGCCTCTACTTCTTTGGCTATAATTGCCTGTATTTCTATGAGAGCTTCGTTTATTTTTTCTTTATTTGCCTTCATTTGTGTGGACATTTCTTTGAGAGCTTTGTTCATTTCTTCTTTGTTTGCCTCAATTTTCGTAGTCATTTCTCTGAGAGCTCTATTTATTTCCTCTTTGTTCGTCTCTATTTCTTTGGCTATGTCTGTGAGGGCTTTTTTCATTTCATCTTTATGGGCCTCTAATAGCTGGAGAAACATAGTTTTGAGGTTGTTTTCTTGTATATCTAGTGAATTGAAGTGTCCATTGTTTTGTGGGGTTGCTGGTGAGGTCATTATGTCCTCATTATTTTGTTGGGTGTATTCTTACGTCTGCCTCTAGCCATCTGGTTATTTATAACCCTCACTGTTTGTTTCTTGAGTTTGTAGTTCAGGGTATGATCGTCTCTTTCTGTTTTCTGGACTGCTTTTTCAGGAAGATGACAGGGGTTCACTGGTTTGGGAGTGTGTGTTGTGGTTTCAGTTTTGCTTAAGTAAGGAATGTGAGGCTGGTGCTATTCACATGCGCTTTTAGCGGGCACAGTGTGCAGGCTTGGATCCTCTGACTATTGCAGTGGCCTGCAGACCACTCTTATGAAGTTCTGTCTGAGATCCAGGGATTGTTTGCCTGGGTTACACTGGTGGACCCACAAGGCAGAGGCTTTAATGTTGGGGTCGCTATCCCAAGAATTTCTATGATGCCCACACTAGGGGTGTGGGTGGAAGGGATCTCGTCTGGTTGCTTCTGTGGAGAGGCTTTTCTTCTCTGTATTACTGTCCTCTGTTTATTTCTCTGTCTCTATTTGTTTCTATTTTTTCAGTCTCAATTTGTGAGTGTGTGAGTGTGAGTTTTTATGTGCCTGCACTCATATGAGTGTTGACATGAGATGTCTTCCTCTACAGGATAATTCTGAAATAAGTGTCATCACAGAGCCTGGATCTCAGCATCTGCCTATGCTTGCTTACTAATGAGTACCAAGGGATCACACTATCTCCTCATCCCAGAGCTGGGCTTACTGGTTGGCTACCAGACCTACTTATTTTGAAGTTATGGAGAACTAAACTCATGTCTTTGTCTTTGTATGGTGAGACCTTGAAACACAGAGCTATCTCCACAGCCTCATTATAGATGATTTATTAATATCCAGTAAACTCTGATTTGAATTACATGCAGAGCATCACACTGAGCAGACGTGATTCTGTATCTGAATAACAATAAAATATCCAAGAAGCAAATGACCCTTTACACTGTTGACCCCAAGTCGCAGGGCAGAGATTCAGTAAGAATCCCTGGTGAGGGAACTCTGTGGAGTTCAAGTTAGAGCCAATATGGAAATCAGGCAGAACTGTGACCCATGAATCATGATGAATTTCACTCTCTCCATCATTGTCACAGAAACATACACAACAGAACCAGCACTGGTCAGCTGTGGTGCTGGGAATTAATGTGTGTGAGGCTCCAGCACTGAGACATGAGGTCAATGAAACTGGTTATGTTCACTGAGCTTTGGTTTTCTGCAAGCAGCTGCTAATCCACTCCACATGTAACATGCCTTTTCCATTATTTATCTCTATTTATTTGTTATGGTTTAGTTACACAGTTCTCCCACAATTTAATGTCCAAATGAATTTTTAACACATAATCCCACTTTTCCCTCTGAGGATTCTAAGGATCTTATTGTCACTTCGGTCCCAGAAACATTTTATAAAGGATGCTTGACCCATTCTGACTGAGTTCTTCATCTGAAGCTCAGAATTACTTATACATGGCACTTGGGAACCGACTAGAGCCTTCTTCTCAATGGCATTCTGAGACCACATGGACGGTGTCACTATTGAAGAGTAGGTGGGCACTGGAAACCAGGTGATAGTGATTGTATAATCAGCGTGATGCCACATGGGGAATGATTCAAAATTGTTACATTATAGGTGCAGTTGTGTGGTCTATACTGATGGCATAGTTGTGGCTGTAACACAGTGGTATCATGACACATGTGCAGAAAAGGAAGGAGAGAGCTCTCTATTCACAGAATCTCCCATTAGACAGAGATTTGTGAGATACGAGCAGGAAGCACAGCTGCTTCTACCAGGGAAACATTCTCTGTCCTGCTCCACCTTCATCAGCTCTCTCCTCATGTGTGAGGACAGTGCTCCTGCGAGGGATCTGAGGCTCTAACAACTTGGTCATAACAGCTTCCCAGCACAAGTGCACTAGTGAATTATGGTAACTGGAAACTGCTCCAGACAGGCTGGGGCCTGACACTGACAATTTCTGTGATTTCTCCTCAGTTTCCAACAGTTGCTAGTTAACAGGTTCTACAATTCCTGGTAATGGATGTCTTTTGAGAGCCAAGCATCAACCTTTCTGTAGTTTCTGTAAAATGTGAAGATGTGCATCCTTGCAGAGCAGGGCAGAGGGAGGAGCCTGGGGAGGCTGAGAGCACAGGGTGGAAGATTGCAGCCCTACAGCAAAGGAAGAGAGGAGTCAGGTGCTGCTAAATCCCTGTTTCCAAAAGGGGTACAGGAATAGGGCTGAGTTGTCCACAAGATAAAGGCCCTCAACAAAACCTCCATCTTCCTGTCAGAAATCTGTCCCCTCTAAGCTCATTCTTTGGACAAAAGAGTTCTAGAATGTGTTCATCAGAAATGTTTACTTCAGTGCTGTTTCCTGGTGCTCATTTCAGTCTCCTCCAGGTCACTATTCACAACAGACAGGGGTAGAAGCCCATGAAACAAGAGTCTATAAAAATATATATTCACCCTTTGTGAAGAGTGCAAGAGATAGGTTACTTCAGATCTGTGAGTACAGATAAATAAATTTGCAGTTTTTATTGTCCCTTCATGATCTATACACTCCCAGGGTTGCCCAGCAAGTGTTAGAAAAATATATCTAATGAGGACACATGCACAAACCCTGAGATCACTGGCTGGAAAATTATACCAGAGCATTCTACATGGTCCTAAAAACACCATGCTCAATATACTGTCCACCAAATACTGGAAAATTATACCAGAGCATTCTACATGGTCCTAAAAACACCATGCTCAATATGCTGTCCACCAAATACTGGAAAATTATACCAGAGCATTCTACATGGTCCTAAAAACACCATGCTCAATATGCTGTCCACCAAATACTGGAAAATTATACCAGAGCATTCTACATGGTCCTAAAAACACCATGCTCAATAAGCTGTCCACCAAATACGGAAACTGCACAACATCCAGGAATATGGTGACCAGGACCAATGGCTGCAGCACTGCAGTGCAGCCCACATTAGGCCCACATGTTCTCCTGTGGGTTCAGTGTAGAGGACACATGTGGAACACAGTCTCAACTTTTATGTTGATCCTACTGCATCAGCTCTGTCCTCTAGGCTCTTACCCTGATACAGACAGTGTCCTCAGTTCCTTTTCTGATGAACAGCAATGTGGAAATGCAAGCGAACACTTTCACTACAAGGTGCTATGGCCATGGGGTTTCATTACATAAATAATAACCCAATTTAAGACCCCTGGTTCTCCATCAGACCTGGGCTGTGGATCATTTGGTCAAATCCCAGACTCACTGTCTGTATCTGACCATTCCCCTGCCTACATCATGTCCACCAATAGAACATGGTTCTCAGTAACTATACTAATTGCCTGTTGTTAAGACCTTCTGAAAGACAAAATTCAAAACTGTATAAAGTGTGTGTCTTCTGTAAGGAATATAAGCATACCTAAAAGTAAATGAAATGGAGAGAGGAGGACATTGATCATGGAAGACTGTCTGAAGCAGGGAAGGGCAGAGAGAGTTGAATGTTTCTATGCTATTTTGTTTCATCCTCAGGGAGGTTCTTGAAGGTGATGAAGGAGTCCATGAGGCACAAGTGTCCCAGAGACCCCAGCCTCCCAGTCTTGCTCTGCTCCACTGTCACTACAAAGCTTAACTCATTGAATGAGAAGCTCCAAGACATTGACTCAGCACATGGATATTACAGTCTTAGGAATGTCATCACAGAACTGATAGAAATGAATCTGAATTTAGTGCACAGTGAACACACTGTGCTTCAGTGGACTTCAGGTCAGCCATGGAAGGAAGCCAGCGTGGACAAATCAGCTCTCATGCAGGGACTTGGGTAGGAAGTGGCCTATCTGCTTTGCTGTGAGGGGAACCCTGGCAGGATGACCAGGGCATTCTCCATCTGTGAGAGCACTTCTCACCTGTAGCTCTCATACAGAGAGCAGTCACCACTTTCTTCAGATTAAGTCTTGTAAATATCTGTTTAATGATGCCGGTGTCCACAGTTTGAGATTTCTAGTGCAGATTTGCCTCACACGTGGATATGGATGAATCTGATTGTTACAAACACAAATCTTTCATAGGACACTTGCCTGTACAATTCAACCAATTTGTGCATAGTTTTATGTTGATTTTGATTTATTCTATCATTCCTAAGAACTGCAATTTTTTTCCAAGATTTCCAAGAAGGCAGTTCTTGGCTGTGAATTTTATGGATAGAAGCTGTAGGCTTCAGAAGTTTTCAGCACTGGAAACTGACTATGAGGTTGGACTTGATCTCGGTGTTAATGAATTAACAAACCCCATGATACGCCATTAACATGTAGTGTTCAGTTTTGAATCTGCTGTCTTTCCAGGAAGTATTTAATTAATATCTCCACTTTGGGTTAAGTCTGCAGAACTCATTAATAGCCTGAATGCCAGATTCTAACATCAAGAGTCCTAAAGGCAATGTGTGGCCTTCAAACAATCAAGCTAAATTCAGAAGAGATTCATGTTTTGTGAAATCATTGTACAGTAATCTCAATCAGGAAACATTTTCATACGTACTTTATATCAAAACAGGTGTTGGAAATTAGAATACCATAATTTAAATTGCAGAATAATTTCCAATGTATTAAAAAATAATTTGTGTACTAAAGTCTGAATGTGTTCTGCCCAGTTCGAGATACCCCCAAAGACCAGGAATAGACTCCTCTGTAAATACATGAGGGTATTTTTAATATATATGTGCTCAAACATGGGCCACAAACTTTCTGCAGAAACAGGAGAGGAATGCTGCCCAGTGGTCTAGGGGCACAAGGTTTTTAATGGGAAAAATTGCAAGCAGGGACTTACACGATTTGGCATTTCATGATTGGGTAAGGAAAATTCAATTTTGAAATGATTGGTTGGTTTACTTTAGGTGCCAAGACCATATGGGGTTCTGGCTTGGCCATCTGGGCCAGTTTCCCAGGTGGCTGGACATATCTCCATTTGGCTGGCCTTTGTTCAGGCTTATGCTTTAAACTTTAAAACAATACCCACTGATATTTAATTCTTTGGCCTCTCATATGCGCATGGGACGACATGGTTACAATGGTATTTCAAATGAACTTCAGTGACTAGAGAAAACTGTGATCAGAGCCTAGCAAAAATTTAACTTTTGTTTGTGATAGGAGGTATTATTTAGCAAAAAACTGTTTGCTGTAACATTTTAGAATACATTACATACAGATAATGATTGACTACACAGTTTTCTGTGGTTAACGTGATATGCAGAATACAATTGTATCTTCTTTGCTATCACTTAGAAAAATAATACTTAAACATGTTTTTTTATGTATCATTATATGTTCGTGTGTGTGTGTGTGTGTGTGTGTGTGTTTGACTTTCAATATCCATTTGTGATTGGAATAATATCTTGCCAAGGTATATGTAGTAGGACCAAAAGCTAAGTAAGGATAATAATTACTTCTGTCCTCTGGTATCTAGAAATGCACCCTCCTAAACTGTGAAAGCTGCCAGTATAGATGAACCTTCCAGCTGGTACTAGGCTGACATGTCCATGTTCTATGACTCATACACCTGGTGTCTTCAGCAGTAGCATCTGGGTGACACGTATAGAGGGTAACCCAGCATGGACAACACTCTTCAACATTAGGCATTGAATGGACCTCGCTAGCCAACATCTCAAAAAGAGGTAAACTGTTTCTAAAGCTTTTATTTCCTAGCATGATGTGATTAGTTTGGAATTTCCTCCTGTTACATGATAACACCATGTTTGTATAGTGGTCTTGTAGAATGTATACAATTTACCCTGTTCATTCAAATGTTGATTTCTGTATACCACTATCTGGTTTCAATCCAGACATGGCATTGTGATGTTTATTTTAAGCCTCACCTGTCTCAAGTTTGTGTAAACATGTCACCATTTGTTCTCTGTATTGTCAATAAAACAACCAGCCGATGCTGAGCAATGGAGAGAATAGAGATATCCTGGTCCAGAATGGAGAGAATAGAGACATCCTGGTCCAGAAGTGAAGAGAAAGAAGCAAGTGGGAGGAGTCAGAGGGCAGAGAACTACAGGAAAGGGCTTGGAAGCATGAGGAGAGATGAACCAGACCTAAGATATGACTAAAAGCAAATATAATGTGGGAAATCTGAATGGGAGGAAACCATGTGGGTTTGGAGGTTTAGGATGGAGTAACTGTTGCCCAGCATTGTGCTCTAGGTTAATTAAATAAATCATAATCTCTGTGTGGTGATTTTTGTATACAGCTGGTTTAGGAATAAACAGTGTTTAACTAAAAGTTAAATCAATACCAAATATTAATAATGAACCATAATTCCACCTTCGTCTACATGTATATGTGTATGTATACACGTGTAAGTACTCAGGAATCTTCTGCAGCAGATAGTCATGGGACGTAGTGTGAGTTCCAACATCACGTCTCTGTAGAGCATTCTCAACAAGCACAGGGCACCTCAGACCTCAGCAAGCTCAGGGCTGTACTTGATGAGCAGGTGCTACAAGTCATGCCGAGGGCTGGCTGATGCTGTAATTTGTGGTTTCCTCTTCCTGCTTAGCAATCTTCCTGAGACCCCTCAATATGTCTCTGAAAATCCCAGATGATTTGTTTTTAAAACAACATTATTTTCCTGTGGAGAATCTAAGTTACCCATCTGACAGTTACACTATGAATCATTCTTTATTTGTTCATATGTGGAAACAAAACACCTATTTTAAATTATTATTGAATTATAAAGTGTACCTTACCTGTATTAGCACTCTAAAGCAGGTTGCAAAAAAACATATGTTCTCTTTTAGATGCCTAATGCAACTGGATCCTTCAAAAATTACCTAAAGCCGTTCTTTATCATATATTCCATTTTTAAATGTTCTGGTAGTTGGTAAAAGCGATTTTCTCTGTGAACACTCAGCAATAATCCTCTCCCAAATATTACTTGATGTGCATAGTATTGAGAAATATGAGTGTTGACGTCAACTCCACTTCTTTTACCAGTCCTTATCAATCCCTCATTAAATAGTTTGATATTTTCACAGTTTAATATTATTCACCAAGGCTTTGTTCACACACACACACACACACACACACACACACACACACATTTGTGAAAGAATGCATCCTGCTCTACTGCACTCTGCCCCCTTAGCTTGGGATAATTAATCTTTATGTTCTGTGGGGAAAAACACAAGGTTCTTCCCTCAAAGGACACTAACAAAACCAATTCTTAGTACTCTCTAGATGAGGAGCCATCACCCATTGTTGTCTGTAGACCCATCAACACACATAGGTCACAGCAGCTGTGAGAAATGAAGCACAGAGTGTGACTTAATGATGATTGCATGGTAATCTTTAAAAAGTTTTAAAATTCAAATTCATATAAGAAGAATCCTAAGCAATGTTGGCAGAATGTATTTTGAGGGTGTGGGAAGATGTCAGCCAGAACATGAAATTATAACTGGGTGAATAATGTGATACTGGCCATGTGAACATAGAGCCTAGGCTTAATGCAGTAGCTATAACTTGGCAACATAAAAATGTGCTAAAGGTTCGTTTTACTGTTCAGCTGAATTGTGTGTCAAAAGATGGTTGATGAAGCCAAGATCCATGGTATCATTTGGCTTAATATTGGTGATGGGATTCAGAGCTCAGAGAGATAAAAATTTAGGAATGGGCTTAGTATATGGAATCTAATCTTCCAACATGGGAGGGAACGGAAGACAGGCCCTTCCCTAGAACTGGGAGATTCTGACTGTGAGAGGAACACCAGGATTCCGGAAGAGCTTTGTACTTGTTCTTCTCTGTAGGCTAGCCCAGACAGTGTGAGCCCTGGATAGTCCAATTAAAGGTTATCTTGATGAACTTGGATTTTGGAGAAGCATGAGCCCAGTGACACCATTTTGCTGTCAAAGCAAAACAGGGTGTTCTTACTTAAATGGCAGCAGAGCAGAGCAATGACTACAGTGGTCTGCCCCATATGAACTGATGACAGTGGCTAATTAGCCATGGTGTTCCCTGAAGTAAAACTGTTAGGAAGCATATTGAAATCTTGTTCACCATGTGTGACCCTGTAATTCATAATTGAGACATATATACATACATACACAGAAAGCGACAGAAGTTCCACACTGTTACTGTTTGTCATGGGATATCTTCTTTGCTCCATGTACATTGATTAAAATTTTGCTGGGTATAGTAGACTGGGCTTACATGTGTGGTCTCTTTCATTCTGCAAGACAACTGCCCAGCCCCTTCTGGCTTTCAGTCTGTGGAGACTAAAGGTGATTCAGGTAGGTCTGCCTCTATCTGTTACTTGGCCTTTTCCCTTGCTGTTTTCAATATTCTCCCTTTGTGATAAATATTTAGTGTTTTTAGTATTTTGTGGTGGGTGGATTTTCTTTTCTCATCCAATCTGTTTTTTTTTTTTGTTTGTTTCTTTGTTTGTTTGTTTTGTTTCGTTGTTGTTGTTCTGTAAGCTTCTTGTTTGTAGGAATCTCTTCCGGTTGGGGAAGTTTTCTTCTGTGATATTGTTGAAAATATTTTCTGGGTCTTGGACCTGAGAGTTTTCTCTTCTTCTATTCCTATTTTTATTAGGTTTGGTTCTTTAATAATGTCCCAGATTTCTTGGCTGTTTTGTCTCAGAAAATTTTTAGAGTTAAAATGATCTTTGACCAACATATCAATTACTTGAATGATATTTGCTGTGCCTGAGATTCTGTCTTCCATCTCCTGCATCTGTTGGTGATGCTGTGTGTGGTTCCTGCTGTCTTACATAGGTATTCTATCTCTAGGATTCCTTCCTTTTATATTCTCTTTATTGTTTCTATTTCCATTTTCAGGTCTTCATCTGTTTGCTTTATTTCCTTCACCTGTTTCATTGTAGTTTCCTGTATTTCTTTAAGAGATTTATTTCTTTTCTCTTTCAGTGCCTTTTCTTCTTTATAGGTTTAGATTTAAGGTCATCTACTTGTGCTTCAGATATATAAATATAAGGACTTGTTGTAATAGGATAGTGGGGCTCTGTTTTTGCCATATTGTCCTGGCTCTTTTGACTGTGTTTTTACACTGGCCTTTATCCATCTGGTTGTCTGTGAGGTTGGCTAGATGCTCATGGTGTGGGCAGGACTCCTTGGGAGGCAGACAATGAATTGGGCCTGACTATGGAGCTCAGGGAAAAGCCTGTTTCTCACCATGCTGTCTGTGCCCCAGGGGAACATGAGATTTTTGGGGTGCCACAGCCCTCTTCAGGAAGGTAGGCCAAGCAACAGAGCACAGACACACAAACACACACACACAAAAAAAAAAAACAGGACCAGATGTTTTAACTCTAACAGACTAGACTTTCAGAGAGGGGAGAAGTGTAGAAGCCACCTTTATTCACCTGTTTCAGTTGTGATCTAGAGGGCTTACTGTCACTTTCTGCTGTCATAGGTGTAGTCCTGGAATCTTCTAGCATCCATACAATCTGAGGCCTAGAATGTTTTCAGCCTCTGAGAATTATGGCTTAATAAGTTCACCTTTTCTTACTTATTTTCAGCTCTGGGCTGGCTGGTTCAACTCATCTGTCCTTCAACACCTCTCATTTTGTCCCAACATACACCTCTTACAACTTCACAACAATTTTAAGCTGATTAATCCTACCTATATGTGCATGTGAGCAGTAGAAGCAAGGATTACAGAATAGAACACCCACCAGTGACCACATTTTCAAACAGATAAATTCTCTCCATGAAAGGCTACATCCAAGAATTCCTCACTAAGACATAAGGCCTGGAAATAGTCTGCACAGTCTATACTGTGTGTTTAGTTGGCTGGGTCTCAGGTAGGGTTTACACACAAAACAACATCCACCATGAGTTAGGAATGAGGTAGCCATGTCGTGTCCCCAAGACCTTATTTCCCAGCACTCTTTCCCACGCTCCACCTCTTACACCCTTCTCACCTCCTCTTGTCCAGTGTTCTCTGCAACTTGGAGGAACATGAGTGGAACTGGAAAAGGTTATGCAAAACAATATAACAAGGAATTGAAAACACAAACATTGCCTGTTTCTGTCATATGCAGAGCCTACATTGGGTGTGTCCTATGTGCTGACCTCTATTTTGTAAGTATTGGAACTAGAATGGGAATCCTCGGAGAGGATCACATCCTAAGTGTGGGACAAAGAGGACCAAGAACAAGGGAATATTGGTGATGTGAAGTCAAAAGTGAGATGTGGGGAGAGAAACAAGAAAAGCAGGAGGGAAACGAGAGAAGTGGTTGAATAAAAAAATAAAAAATAAAAAAAAAGTCATCCTAAAATCAGTTAAAAGCCCAGATTATACTAATTGTATTAAATGGGGGAAACTAACCATCTTAACACAACAAAGACATTCACATGTGGCCTGGAATAAAGATGCAAAAAGAAAATGGTAGAGGGAGGACTTAAAAGGAATAACGGGGAGGATTCAGAATGAAAAAGAAGTGACTTTGCTCCAAATAGAAGTGTGTCTCTATAGCAAACTCTGAGCGGTAGAAATACAGGGAAATGGAATGTCTCAGTTGCAAGCTTCTATGAGGACTGAGGACATCATACTATACTAATGAGTAATCAGATAATTCTCAAGGTTTCTAGTCACAGGTAATGAGTTCTGCTAACATCTCCTTGCAGGAGTGACCCTGTCCAAGATTTACATCAGGGAGAAGCCATGTGCAGCCCAGACAGTGGGAGAAACTAAGCTCCTCTATAGAAACATAATTAGGTGTGGCACTATTTAATAACATGGTTATTCTAAAGACATGCACGAGTTTGGAAACCAAGCATGCTCTGTACATATGCACAAAAGCCATCTAAATGAAGTATGAAGAATTGTTGACCAAAAGATGTGAAAATGAAACAACTATGCTTTGCTAAATTCTAACTGTCAGCGATGACTTACATGTCTTATATCTGCTCTGAGCACTGCCTTCTCTCCAGGTCCAATGCCAGAGCAGCTACAGCAGGAAGACATTCAAATAAGGCTTCTCTGTGCCCTTGAAAACCAGCCCTGCCCTGACCCTGCAGCTCTGGCAGAAGAGCCCAGCCCTTGATTCCCAGGGTGTCACATTCAGTAATTACCACTGACCACAGAACATTCACCATGGACTTGGGGATCAGCTGGATTTTCCTTGTTTTTATTTTTAAAGGTCAATTATGGAGATGAGATTGTGTGTGCTGTGTGGACATGAGAAGAGAAATTGTTTTGGTGACAGTTTTCTAGCCAGTATTCTTTGTGTTTGCAGGTGTCCAGTGTGACGTGCAACTTGTGGAGCCTGGAGGAGGCTTGGTGCGGCCTGGAAAGTCCCTGAAACTCTCCTGTGCAGCCTCTGGATTCACCTTCAGTAATTACTACATGAGCTGGGTCCGCCGGGCTCCAGGGAAGGGGCTGGAGTGGGTGTCACGGATTAGTAATGGTGGTGTTAGCACATATTATGCCGACGCCGTGAAGGGCCGATTCACCATCTCCAGAGACAATGCCAAGAACACCCTCTACCTGCAAATGAACAGTCTGAAGTCTGAGGACACGGCCACATATTACTGTGCAAGAGACACAGTGAGTGAATGTTACTGAGAGCTCAGACACAAACCTCCCTGCAGGGCGCTCATGACCAGCAGGGGGCGCTGAGAGCACACACAGCTCTGGGTGACAGAGTTCCAGCCTGTTGATAGAGTCCTGGAGGACATGAAGGGCTGGACTCTGTGTTTGGCCTGCCTGTCCACAGGGATTCTCTCTACAAGTATAGTGGGTAATAATCCATGAAGCGTCCAAATGTTCATTCAACTTTCTGTTTCTTTGTGATATGTGTTTTTTTTTTATTCGTTATAGTGTTTCTCTCTGTCTCTCTCTGTATGTCTGTCTCTGTCTCCATGTCTTACTGTTTTTGTCTCACTGTCTCAGTCAGCCTTTGTGTATTCTGTCTATTCCTTTGTGTTGGTGTGTGTGTGTGTTTGTGTGTGTGTGCATATTGATATGAGATGTCTTACTCTGTAAGTCTACAGAATAATTTTGAACTGAGTTCCATTACTTGGCCTGCATCGTACCTACTGGTTAGTCTCTTGGCCGGTCACACTGCCTCCATGTCCCAGAGCTCTGTTTACTCATTGATACCACACCTACCTCTCTTTGTAGTTGTGCAGAACTAAAAACAGATTCGTGTTCTTATGTGGTATGAACTTGAAGGACAGAGCATTTTCCACAGCTCCAGTATAGGTTTTTAAATGTAGGATAAACTCTGACTTGATTAAATTCAGAGCATCACAAGGGTAAAAGTGAGTCTTTCTAGGGATCTGAGCCCATCCTAAAGAAGCAAAGGACACATGAGATTGTGAAAACCTACTCAGGGTGGAGATTCAGTAAGAATCCCTGGTGAGAGCACTGTGTGGGGGTCAAGTTAGAGCCAATACTGAAATCAGGCAGACCGTGACCTTTGAACACAGAAAACCGTCAGTCTTTTCATCATCATCATGAACCAGCAGACCCAGCACTGAGCGGCTGTGGTGCTGGTAATAAACGTGTGTGAGGCTCCAGGACTGAGACCTGAGGCCAAGGCAACTGGTGATTCTCACTGAGCTGCAGTTAGCTGCTAACAGCTCCCAACCCACTCCACAGGTAACGTGTCTTTACTTCTTCTTATTTATTTGTTATGATTTAGTGTGTATAGTTCCCCAGAATGTAAAGAGCATAAAGGATTTTTCTTTTACAATATTAATTCCTTTTCCAGGCTTTGAAGGGTCTTTTTGCAAAGCTGTCCTGAATGAGTATGTAAGTGAACTGGGGCTCATTCTGAGTTGGGAATCTTCATCTGAGGCTCAGAAGTAGTCCAGTGAGGCAACTAGAAACAGAAAAGAGCATTCTTCTCAATGGTATTGTGGAGACACGTGGATGGAGTCACTATAAAAATGTTGGTGTGCATTGGAATCCAGGGGATGCTGACTGTTCAGTCAAAGCGTGATGACACCTGGGAAATGATCTGTATTTGTCTGGTTGTCATGCAGTTGTCTGATCTGGGGTGATGGCATAGCTGTGGGTGCAACACACCCTTGTCCTGTGTGTTTGAGAGAAACAGAAAGACAGGTTTGTGCTCAAACCTGTGATCTGGATGATGCAGGCAGGAGCTACAGCTGCTCTGTGGCTGGAATGGTTCTTCCTCTTCTGTCCTGCTTTGCCATCAATAAGTTCATCTACCCATGTGAGGACAATGCTCCTGACAGGGATGTGAGGCTTCAACATCAGGTCCACAACAGCTTCCCAGCCACAGCTGCAGGAGGGAATGACTGGAGACTAGTGCTCACTGGAAACTGAGGTCCAGACAGGCTAATAATGAAAACTGATGATCTCTATGATTTCTTCTCAGTTTCCAAAAGACCTTGGTCAACAGGTTCTGAGATGTTTGGTTATGGATGTTCTGGGAGCCAAATATCACCTCTTTTGTAGTTTCTGTACATTGGTGAAGGAGATGAGCATCCTTGCAGAGCAGGGCAGAGGGAGGAGCCTGGGGAAGCTGAGAACACAGGTGGAAGATTGCAGCACTACAGCAGAGGAAGAGAGGAGTCAGGTGCTCCTAGATCCCTGTGTTTCTAAAATATGGCTGAGTTGTTCAGAAGACAAAGGCCTTATCACAGATACCATCTTCCTGGCTTGAATCTGTCCACTCTAAGCTCATTCTTCAGCCACCAGTGTCCCAGAATGTGTTCGTCACTAATATTTATTTTAGTTCTGTTTCTCAGTGGTCATTTCAGTCTGCTCCCAGTCACTGTTCACAGCATCCTATTTGTAGACAAATGCAGCATCAACGTGGTGTCATGTCACAAGAGTGTGTAAACTGCAGGGATTTGTGTGTCTGGTTTTCACATCTATAAGAGATAACCCTAAAATCAGAATTTTTAATTGTTGTTTCATTTCCTGTGCACACCCAGGGATGGCCAGCAAGGACAGAATCATGTATCTCATAAGAAGGAGGCTCCTGATGTGGCCAAACTCTGAGGGCATCTGCTGCCAAGTTATAGCAGACAGTTCTCCATTGTCAAAACCCTGAGGACCAATATACTGTTAGCCAAATACGGAAACTGTACAACATCATGACTGCGGTGGCAGGAACATTGGGATGTAGCCCTGCATCCAGCCCACATTAATCTCCTGTACTCCTCTGTGGTGTAAATGAGGAGCACACATGTCTGGAACACAGCCCTGATGCCTCTGCTAATGACCTCTGCATCAGCTTCAGCATCCAGGTTCCTGCCCTGCTCCACTTCCTCACCTGACTTCCATTTCTGATGTACAGCGATACAGAAAATGCAAAAGTATATGAGATTTGTGTCCTCTTTGAGGAACATATAGCTATCTCTGGAGGTATATGAAAGAGAGAGGAGGTAATTGGTCATGGATAACTGGCTGCTGCAGGGGTGTCAGGAGTTTCATTTCATTCTCAGAGAGGTTCAGCAAGGTGAGGAAGGAGTCCCTGAGGCACAGATGTCCCACGGAATCCAGCCTCCCTGTCCTGCTCTGCCCCAGTGTCACTGCAGAGATTGGTTCATTGAATGAGAAGCTCAAAGAACTGAGTTCACACTTATCACAGTCTTGGAACTCTCATCACAGATCTAGAGTGATTAATCTGAGACACGTATGGAGTGAACAGGCTTTTCTTCAGTGGGTTTCAGCTTACCTTGGAAGGAAGCCATGGTCGACAAATTAGGTTCCCATTAGATGACCAGTGTATAATGTGACCTCTTTGCTTTGCAGGGATGAAGACTCTGGCTGGAGGACTAGGAACACTCCATCTGTGAGAACCCTTCTGTCACCTGCTGCTTTCAAACAGAGAGCAGTGTTCACTTTCTCAGATTAACTATGATTTGAAAAAGAAACAGTTTAAAGATATAACATTCATTGCTTGAGATTTCAATTGTATGTTTGTCTAGCTGATGGATCTGAGTGAATAAACAAATCTATTCGTTCATTGTATCTGAAAACTTGTAGCATTGATACCGTCACAACATCATGAGAATGAGATGCCTACAAACGAGGACAGAGCTGAACACCTGTGTGAAGGGTGTGACTGCGTTTCAGGCTCAGAAATGCAGTTATGATCTCAGCAGTTATGGGCAGCACTGACCATCGTAGACTATAGTTCGGTTTGTATTGGACTGGTGGGAAGTGGCCAGGAAAGGGAGGAGCGTAGATAACGTGGGTAGGGGCTTAGAAAGAAGACCCAGGCTTGGCCAGCTTCAGCACTTCTTCTGTGCACATTCTGCCACCTAGCGTCCTTGGGAGATAGAGTCTGAAGTCTACATCCCTTTAGCTGCTTCCCTTTTTACTAGATTTTAAATTACCTTTTTAATCCTTTGAGAATTTTCCTTAGTGCCATCTTACTCAGTCTTCTATTGCTTTGAAGAGACAACATGACCACAACTGTTAGAAAAGAAAGAAGTTGATTGGTATCTGCTTATAGTTTCAGAGGTTTCACCCATGATGTTCATGGCAGGAGCATGGCAGCATGCAGACAGAGGTGGTGCTTGAGAAGGAACAAAGAGATCATTTTCAAAATCTACAGGCAAGAGGAAAAACAAACATAGAGCCATTGCTACTGGGTTGGCCTTGAAAATTTCAAAACCAGTGACACTCTTCTGCCCAAAGACCACACACACTTGCACAAGGTCACACCTCCTAATCCTTTCACACTCCTTTAGGAATAGGCATTCAAATATTAGAGCATCTGTGGCTGTTCTGATTCAAGGCACATTCCACTCCCTGTTCCTCAGAGGCTGGTAGCCATATCATAATGAAAAAAAAATGTATTTAGTCCAACTTCAACAGTCCACATAGTCTACTTCAGATTAAACATTGTTTGAAACTCCAAAGTTCAGAGGTTTTTTTATGAGACTCAAACAATTTTTAAATGTAACCTCTTGTAAAATAAATATCAAAAATGTATCAAATACATCAGCATTAAATGGCTGAGAAAATACATTACAATTCCAAAAGGAGGAAAGGGAGCAGGGAGAGCAAATACTGGACCAAAGCAAAAAAATCTCCAAACTACATCTGCATTTCTGATGTAAAAGCGCTCATCAGATCTGCAACTCCCTTTGCTGATGCAACACACTTAGGCTGGATCTCTCTTAGGCTGGACCCACACCCAGTCTTCAGCGTTCCTTGGCAGGTGTCCCATGGCTCTGGAATCTCCAGTATCGTAGGGTCTCTGACACAATCTGGGCTTCACGTTCTTAGTTGCATGCAATGGCCCCTCTAGGTCCTCATGCAGTGAGACCTCTGACACATGTCTGGCCTCAGCATCTTTCCTTAGCTGTGGAGGAAGCTTCCACAACCCCTTTCTTGTCACTTGGCTCTAAAGCCAGAACCACAGAGCTGAAGCTCCCAAACCTGCTGCTTTGCTGGGGCTGGAACATGGCCTCCTTTTCCAACATTATCACCAGCTTTCTGCTGTGGATGGCTTCCTTGGCTTCTTAAGCTTTTCTTTGATTCCTTTTCACAGGTTGGAAGCTTAACTTGATGAGGTCTTGTCCCCAGGTCATGATCTGTTTATTGCACTTGGCATCAGGCTTTCCCTTAAATCTTCATCTCCTTAACAACTGGACTCAGTTCACTTACACTTCCTGGTGATCTTTTTTCACATACTGTACATTTTGTGTTTTTCCTTGCTCAGCTTGCTCCTTTTCATTTCAAATCTTCCTAAGAGTTGCCAATAATATCAAAACAGTAGAGTCTATACTATGCTGTCTTGAAATCTCCTCTGCTGTTGCCATTAAGACAAAACTTTACAATTTAGCCTCAGGCAGATATTTTGAAAGAGGGAAGAAAACAGAAACATTCTACTTTTGCTGGGCCATCTCAGTTCAATTTGCTCTCAGCACTGTCTTCCATGAATCTACTAGTGTGGCCCTGCTTAAAGCATTCAACTGATTTTCTAATCCAATGTACAAGAGTCTTCCATGTTCCTCCAATAAACAGCATGGTCAGACCTGTCACAGCAATTCTCTGCTCCCTGTAACCAATTTCGCTCTTAGTCAGTTTTCTGTTGCTGTGGAAAGATGCCTGTGGTAGAAGAACTGGATTCTGGTGCTGCCGATTTGCCCTGTGTTTTCTTGTTGTTGTGTATTGTGTTCTCTTCTGGTCTTTAGCCATCTGGTTGTCCCTGTGGCCCTCCGGGTTTCTAGGGGGGTGTAGAAAACTGGATATTCCAGCAGCAGCTCTCCTCAGAATGGTGGGTAGGTTGTGGACTGGCTGCTGGATCTCAGGGAATAGCCTGTGATGCTCCTCAGGTGTCTGTGTCCCAGATAGACTCACAGGCACCGAATTGGAGTGGGAGAATATCTACCATTGATTCTACCTCAAGCAGCCCTGGATACTGTAACATAACTTAAACACAAGTCAAATACCGTTAAAAAAAATGCTTATCAAGATGATAGAGGCCTTTAAAAGGGAAACTCATACCTCCATTAAAGAAATCTAGAAAAATAAATTCATAGGAACAGGACCATTTAATTAGGAAATAAATAAATTACTTAAAGAAATACAGGAAAATGCAAACAGGTGAAAGAAATGAATAAACACATTAAGTATATACAGGAAAACACGAAGACATGAAGGAAATTAATAAAATGGTTCAAGCCTTAAAAATGAAAATAGAAACAACAAAGAAACTACTAAATGAAGAACTTAATTTTATTATGTTTCCTGCTCTAAAGTGGAAAGGGAGTGATATAAAAGTTCATACAGACAGACAGACAGATACGCATGAATCAGGAGGTAGTGAGACTAGTCTCTAGATTTGGTGATTCTCAGCGGACAAGTGAATATTCTGAGGCCACTGACATGGCAGCAAAAGCAATCTCTTCGGTCTCCTCTCAGAAAAAAACATTTCTAGTAAGTTGTAAAAATGGTTGTGAATTGTTCCTCAAGACGTGGATTTTCTAGGTGACTGATATGAGTAAGAATAGCTCCACTGACACCGAGAGAAAGGATTTTATGTTTTTTTTTCTTTATCTGCATTTCATATCCGTAAGAGCCAACGTGTATCACATGACTAAAGCTTCTGCTGAAATTTACAGGGATATAACGGACACTGAGGGTATGTTGTCTCCTTTTGACTGCACAGCATGTGTGTGGACTCATTGAAGACTACATAGTGTGAATCAGTCAATCTCAAGTTTATATGAACCTGGAAATCCACACACATGCAAAACTCTTCCTGATTCTTGGTCACCAGCTGCTCTCAGAAGCACAAGGCAAATCTCAGTCCCCTGAAGGAAATCTGAAGGCTTGCCCTGGGCTTCCTTTATCCTCTCAGGATCCTCCCCCAATGCAAAGCAGCCCTCAGGCTCAGGCTGAAAGCCCAGGCCTACCTGGGCAGCCCCATCTCCTCTCCCTGAGCCTCCCTGAGAGCATGGCTGTCCTGGTGCTGCTCCTCTGCCTGGTGACCTTCCCAAGCTGTAAGTGTTTCAGGGCATCAGGAGGGACCCAGCCTGTCATCTGTGAGATGTGTGACTGACCTGATGTTGCTTGTCCCCAGGTGCCCTGTCCCAGGTGCAGCTGAAGGAGTCAGGACCCGGCTTGGTGCAGCCCTCACAGCCCCTGTCTCTCACCTGCACTGTCTCTGGGTTCTCATTAAACAGCTATGGTATACACTGGGTTCGCCAACCTCCAGGAAAGGGTCTGGAGTGGATGGGTGTTATATGGAGTGGTGGAAGCACAGATTATAATTCAGCCCTCAAATCCAGACTCAGCATCAGCAGGGACACCTCCAAGAGCCAAGTTTTCTTAAAAATGAACAATCTGCAAACTGAGGACACAGCTGTGTACTACTGTGCCAGAGACACAGTGAGGGAACTCCAGTGTGAGCCTGCACAAAAACCTCCTCACTGTAGGGATGCTCATGACCAGCAGGGGGCGATGAGGACCAACAGAGAAGTCTCAGCACCAGTGAGGGTCACTTTGATTCTAGGAAGATCAGGTCTACGCTGCATGACCCTGTATTCAGTGTTAGAACCTGCTGATATTTCTTCCAGTCAAGAAAATCCTCTAGAAACCTCACTGTAGTGTCAGATTCTATTAAACTTGCATTTTATTTACACTCTAAACATTTCTCATTTCACACACATCCTCTAAGCTAACCATTTGCTTCTGGTTAACAGACAAGTGAGCACATTCCTTTTATATATTCCATATATATCTCCTTATATAGTTATGTGTTTATATATATTTACATATAAATGTATATTTACTTTATTTAATACATATAATTATATATGAACATGTTTTTCAACAGTAGCTTTGCCATTTTTGAATGGTCTGTAATTCAACCTGTTTGTTTTTGCACATGGACAGAGAAACCACCACTTCCATGAATTAATGATATTCCTAAAGAGAGCGTCTTTATCTCAAATTTTAAGGACTCTCTTCAATAGTTTCTTCCCTGGGCTGTTTCTTCTGTGGCAGAGAGTAGGGACATTGTCACAGAACCCCTTGATGTCACTGCAGAAGAAGCTTCCTTGCCCACAGCAGCCTGCAGCATAGATCATGGACTTACAAATGGTTCCCAGTAATAGCTCAGATCACAGGACCTGCTCTCCTGAAGAAGCAAAAATGGCAGACCTCAGCATGGTCCCTGCAGCCAACACAGACCACAGATATCATCAAGCCATCAAGGGAAGCACAAACCACAGGCTTCCGCAAGCCTCCAAGTGCAGCACTGATCATGAAGTCACCAGAGACAATTCAGTCCAGAGAGTGATCCACTCTTCATCCCCCATGTCCTTCTGCTGTCCAGGGTGCTCCTTCAGCCAGGCCACATGTCCAGAGCCAGGACCTGGGTGAGCTCCAGACAGCTGCACATCACCCTGCCCTCAGCACCAGCTGCCCGCCATTGCCCCAGGCAGGATCATGCTGTTTGCAGCCCGCAGGAAGTGCCATGCAACCAAATTCTCTCTTCACTTCAAGGGGACAAGCAATAGACACAGTGGCTCCATGCTGCAGAGATCCTGCTGGACAAGTGTCTGCACCAGCCTAAAGAGCTGCAACAAAGCTAGGTGGGGGCAGTGGGGGCTGGAGCCTCCCAGAGGACCTGACCCACTCAGCAACTAAACATATTTGTGCACCTCACTCTATTCCACCGTCTTTATATCCAATTTGATCAAGATTTTAATTTTAATAATTTGCATATTGGTATAAATTATGTTGCACATGAAATTTGACTGTAGTGCTTACTCTACAGGTGTACTGTGTGTATCCTCTACCCACAGATTTTCCACCATCAGTGTGCAAATCCCAGCCAGTGTCAGCTCTAGGCTTGGTCCATAGAGCTTCACATAGGCAACTGAGTTGATAATTATAACAGTTTAACTGTGTGTGTGTGTGTGTGTGTGTGTGTGTGTGTGTGTGTGTGTATGCATGTGTGTGTCAGTGAGGAGTGCATGTGACTTTGCTGTGTACAAAAGCTCCCAGGATTACTGCTCTGACTCTCTGTTGATGCTGACTGAACAGCTTTCATCTCATGTGTGAGCTAGAGAAGTGTCTTTCAGAGAAGCAGTGTTGACTGTGGGCAGCTCCGGGAGCCAGGCTGACCAGAATATTGGATCCCTGAGATCTGTATGAACAACAGTAAACTGGAAAGCTGCACACTAGCTGAATGCAGAGCATGCACTGCCGTGTTATCCAGGATCAGGCTGCGGATCAGCACAAATGGCTGCTGTGAAATGGGATGAGCTGGGAGAAGCATTTTGCAAAACTGGGGTGAACCTGAAATATGTGAGAGCCAACATTTAGAGTTTCCACTTCGTAATGACTTCACTCTTGACCAAGAACATGCACAACGTGTTACTGAGTTTCTAACACTCGGTGCTACAGGGTAACCCATATGTCCTCACTGTTGTAAGTAAAGTATTGAACAAACAGTACAGATGAGGATGCTCCTCTGAAGTAGAACAGAAGTACCAATAGGACAGAGATGCCCTTGAAACTCTCTCTTCTTGAATATGCCCTGTGATGATGATATTTTATAATATGAGTAACTGAAGTATTCCAACACAGCCATCTCATTTTTCTTCTCAAGAACACATTATTTTCATCAGTTGCCTGAAATATGAGTGTTCAGGAGAACACATAGATCAGGGAAAAGAGAAGATAGATAAAATGTTTTCTTAGAGTACATCTTCCTGGCTTCCATCCTCTAATTGAGATCCTTCTTTTTGGTCAGTGCATGTGGCCAGAAGAGGTTGAATTAAGGCAACATCTCCATTCACAAACAAAATGTGAATTATATTCTAAATGATGAATTGCCTTGTAATGAAAGAAATTAGAGCAATTTATGAAAAAGGAAGAATGAAAAGAAGTGCTGTAAAGACTGGGAAAAGGAATCCAATCCTGTTCCCTATCAACATTTGCTTGATTCTGCTATGACTTGGTAAATAAGGTGCAGGACGCTCACAGAATTACAAATACAGACCATGTGACCAACCAGTCTCATAACTGGGTAGGCACTGATGACAGCAATTGACATTTTCATTTAAAATACTTTTACATTTCTATTTTCACTCCTTGATCTCATAGTCACACCCTCTCTCACTGATAGATTCTCTCTCTGAGCCTTGAGGTGTGAATTCACATAAAGACACCCTCAATGAATGCTGCTTCTGATCACACAGCCCTGTGCTCCTTCTCACATGTGTCATCAGCATGGAACTCGTCCTTGAGTAAAAGTGGGGACAGAAGGTACATCAGTCAGAGTTTCTAAGCAGTAATTCCAGAGGCTATAGTACATACTGTAACCTCTGCATCCTGACCTAGGTCTTGAAGAGTTTACAAGCAAGTAAACACTGATGGCACCACTGTATTGAAAGATAGTAAGACATTCACCAGCTCCCTGGAGTTCCTGTCAATATTCCCTCCTGAGAATATGGGAGCCTCTTTAGGGCACATGTCCTGACAATGTTTATGCTTTCTCAATGAGTTGTCCTGGCTTTTCCCCGCTTGAATGGAGTTTTATAAAGGAAGCAGACTCTCCTGTCCCTGGTTTTCTAAAATCATGGATGGTATATTGAAGTCTTAGCTTTCTCAAGGCCTGGGTCTCCAAGAGTCGGGAATCTATTACATGCCATCCTATCATTCCAATATAGACCTGGGAAGAGCAGTCATCAACCCTGCAAATTCCCTACCCACTCTCCATCCAGTATCTTATTTTTCTCCTCCTGGTCCTTTTTGTTCAGGATGCCCCAAATCACACCCAGAGGCTACTAAGGGCCCTCCATTTGCGACACTAAGCCAGGAGACAGATATAATGAAAGACATTGAGCTTTAACTCCCAGAACACATACTCTAAAAATCTCCCAAAGCTCCACCTGCCACTGTCCCAATATTCTGTGTCTTTTCTCCCAAGTCCTCTCTGTCAAGAGTCTCTATAGTTACCTTTTCACCACTCAGGAACCCTTTTTGCTCATGTGACCAGAAAATCCTTGTAGTGAATATTCACCCCTCCTGGCCCCTGTGCTCTTCTCCAAGCCCGGGCATAAAAACATGTCTTAGCTGCACTTATTCTGCTGGCTCATCTACACCCCAATGCCCTGCCTTCTACCTGAGACTTGCTCAAGAGAGCCCATGTGGTGACCCTGCTGAACCTTGTTGTATCCTTGGCACCCGCACAAGCATCCTCCAACCCTCAGGGCTCTGTCTCTTCCCAGACTCTCTTTATGCATGTCTGTGTCTGTGCTGGTGCCATGCTGACTCTATTATCACGGTACTGCAATGTAGCACTTGAAATAAAGTGTGGTTAAAAACCTTCATCACCAGTCTTTGCCTGAGGGTTTCCAGCCTTGTCTACACAGTTATTTCACATTTAACAGAGTCCTTGTTAAGTATTTCCTTTGGGAATTTATTATCTTTAATTCATTCTCCCATTGAGTAGGCACTACTTTTCTTCATTTTGAGGAATTTTATAATCTACACATGTGCAATCAAATATGATCAATCTCTTCCCTATTTATACTTATAATTCCCATCGTATCTTCACCATCACAAATCACTTACAACATCATGATATTTTTAAGCCCAGTGAAAGCTGCATTTATGTGCATGTGTGTGAAGCCAAGCAGTGCAGAACAGAAAACCTGCCAATGACCAAACTTTCCAAAGGACAGACTCTCCTTCTCCTGGAACTATCTTCCTACAACAACTCCTGACTAATAGATGAGGCTGGGAAGTAATTTACATGGTCTGTACTAGGATTTGGCTGACTTTGTCTCAGGGGTTACACAGACAACATCCGTGGTGAGTTATGAATGTAATAGATGTGTCATGTCCACAAGACATTATCTCCCAGCACTCTTTCCCATGCTCCACCTCTTACACCCGTTCCACCTCCTCTTGCTCCGTGTTCTCTGAGACCTGGAGGAACTTGAATGGAACTAAAAAGTGTTATGACACTACCACAAAGATTTGAAAGGACAAACTCTGCCTGTTTCTGTCATATGCAGAGCCTACACTGTGGGCGTCAGGAGTTCTGACTTCTATCTTGTAAGTGCTGGAACCAGAAAGGGAACCCTAGCAGGGGACACATCGTAAGTGTGGGACAAGGAGGACCTAAGAACAAGGGAATATGGTGATGTGAGATTGAAGGTGAGATGAGGGGAGAGAAAGGAGAAGAGTAGGAGGGAAACGAGATAACGGGTTGAATAAGAGAAAAAAGTCATCCTAAAAACAATCAAAAGCCCCGATTATACTGATTATATTAAATGGGGGAAACTAACTAGCTTAACACAACAAAGACATTCACATGTGTCCTGGAGTAAAGATACAAAAAGAAATTGGTAGAGGGAGGACTTAAAAGAAATAACAGAGAAAAAACTTCAGGAAACAATACAAGAGAGTTTGCCACTAATGGAAGTGTGTCTCCGTAGCAAACTCTGAGTGACAGACAGACAGGGACGTGGAATGTCTCAGTTGCAAGCCTCTCTGAGGGCTGAGGACATCATTCTATCACAAACCAGTGAAATTCAGAAAATTCCCAAGTGTTCTCATCACAGATAATGATTTCTGCTGACATCACCTTGCAGAAGTGACCGTGTCCATTCCAACATCCACATCAGGAAGAAGCCATGTCCAGTCCAGACAGGAGGAGAACCTAAGCTCATGCATCAAAAGCAATTATGTGTGCAACTATTTAATAATACATTATATTAGAAGGGGGAGTAGGAAAACAGTAAATTCTGTGTATATGCCCAAAAGGGATCTAAATAAATTAGGAAGAATTCTTTTTTTTATAATTTTATTTTTTTCTTATCAGTTATTTTATTAACTCTGTATCCCAGCCTTGTCCCGCTCCCTCATTCCCTCCCAGTCCCTCCCTCCCTCCCTCATCTCCACTGTGCCCCTTTCCAAGTCCACTGATGGGGGGGACATCCTCCCCATTCATCTGATCCTGTTTTATCAGGTATCTTCAGGACTGGCTGCAAAGCCGTCCTCTGTGGCCTAACAGGACTGCTCCTCCCTTGAGGGTGGGGAGATCAAAGAGCCAGTCATTGAGTTCCCGTTAGACATAGTCCTTTTTCCCCTCACTTTGGGAAATCAATTGGTTACTGAGCTACCACAGGCTACATCTGAGCGGAGGTTATGAAACTACCATACTTTGTAAAATTCTATAACTGACAGCAATGTCTTCAATGCCTTATATCTGCTCTGAGCACTGCCTTCTGGTTGTGTTCAACACCAGAGCAGCTACAGCAGGAAGACATGCAAATAGGGCTTCTCTGTGCCCTTGAAAACCAGCCCTGCCCTGACCCTGCAGACCTGGAAGAGGAGCCCAGGCCTGGATTCCCAGGTCTTCACACTCAGTGATTACCACTGTCCACAGACCATTCACCATGGACTTGGGGATCAGCTGGATTTTCCTTGTCTTTCTTTTAAAAGGTAATTAATGGAAATGAGATTCTGGCTGTTATGTGACTATGAAAAAATTATTGTGTGTGTGTGTGTGACAATTTCTGACCATCAGTCTCTGTTTGCAGGTGTCCAGTGTGATGTGCAGCTTGTGGAGTCGGGAGGAGGCTTGGTGCAGCCTGGAAAGTCCCTGCAACTCTCCTGTGCAGCCTCTGGATTCACCTTCAGTGACTATGGCATGCACTGGGTCCGCCAGGCTCCAGGGAAGGGGCTGGAGTGGGTTGCCGCTATTAGTAGCAGTGGAGGTACAACCTACTATGCCGACGCCGTGAAGGGCCGATTCACCATCTCCAGAGACAATGCCAAGAACTCCCTGTACCTGCAAATGAACAGTCTGAAGTCTGAGGACACGGCCACATATTACTGTGCAAGAGACACAGTGAGTGAATATAACTGAGAGATCAGACACATACCTCCCTGCAGGGCGCTCGTGACCAGCAGGGGGCGCGGAGAGCACACAGAGCTCTGGGTGACAGTTACAGCCTGATCAGAGAGTCCTGGAGGACATGGAGGGTTGAGTTCTGTGTTTGGCCGGCCTGTCCATAGGGATTCTCTCTACAACTATAGTGTATAGGAATCCTTGAAGTGTCCAAATCTTATCGAACTTTTTATTTTCCTGTGTGGCATGTATTTTGCATTTATTTTTATGGTGTTTCTCTGT